>NW_019268556.1:1133770-1176976 GCF_002738365.1 Cucurbita moschata | reverse complement strand
TTTTGTTTTTTTTTTTTTTTTTTTTTTTTTTTTTTTTTTTTTTTTTTTTTTGTCTCCATGAGACTATTATAATTTATTCAAAATCATAGGTTTTAATACTTCTATTCATAAATCTAAGGGTTAAATTCATTTAAAAAAAATGTACTTTTTGTAACCATCTGGAATTTTCTATTTAATTTAAGGTCGCTACTGTATAAATATCATAAATATGAATGCGGAAATACTCTATTTAAACTTTCATAAAACATAACTCTCACCTTAAAACATAGTCATACACTTACGTGTTTTGAAAACACCTTTAAAACGACACAACAAAAAAACTAAATAAAATAAATAAACGTTAAATTAAAAACATCCTATTCTAGCCTAAGATTAAGAAAATAAATGCGACTACCCTATGATTGAGTTGCGATGTCGTCGTTAGCCGTACAGGAATCCCTTGCCTTAACTTGAAATAGAGGTAGCACGTGACTTGACTATTTTAAGAAATACTCAGTAAGTGACTTCACTATTGGGGTTAAATGCAAGAACATGCGAATGCAATGATGGGACCTATTATATCAGTCTATTTTTCCTACAATACTATCTTAATGGACAGCTGGGATATGTACCATATACTCTACACACAACCCATACGTACGAGTATGGGCTCACCAAACAGTTCGCACACCGCTGGGGCCCTTTTCTTGTCGGACGAGCCTGCTCTGATAGCTCTCCTTCTACCGACACCCATTAGAATTAGTAACCATCACAGCAACATTATGTAAAACATAATGATATTTCGCCTGCCTAGTGGACCTACGCGTCCGTACCCTCATGATGGAATAGGGGTATCCTCCAATGTATGAGCACACATAATGCATAAAGTCCTAACATTTTCCATTTTCATTATCATTTAATACAACCCCGCAAGCGTTCTGTACATATCATATCGTTTTTTGTATTATTTCACATATCATTCATCATTCATATCATATCATATCGTTTCTCATTCTTCAGTTCTCATATCATATATAATTCTAACGGGGTTATATTTCATGCCATTTATCGTGATTTCATGTCATTCATATCATGCTGTATACACACAATTTAAGAGACATAATATAACGGTCCATGCTTTTAACATAACATTTCATCATCTACATATCATACCGTAACATATTGCATCACAATATATCATCTCATAAATATGTCAATTTATCACATATCTCGTACCATAACATATTTCATATCATTTTCATATCGTATAACAACAAAATATATATATCATAATCATATCATAATCATATCATTGTCATTCACATGTCGTATCATAATCATATCATATCGTAAACACTTCGTGGTCATATCATTCCCTAACTTATCATAGTCTTAACGTTCTTATACCTATCACAGTCATATCGTTTCATAAACGTACCTTAGTCATATCATCACAGGAACGTATCCTAATACTATCGTTCTATCAATCTATCACACACCTATCCCTTTCTACCCATAACTTAACTCTGTTCTTTTATCAATCTTTCATATCCATAGCATTTCGGTACGTAACCTAACCTTAACATTTCATGAACGTATCTCACTCCTATCATTACATTTCCTTTGTTCCAAAAACATCTCTCTCCTCAAGTTTTTCCTTTGGCTCTTGTACTTGTTTTGACATAATATAATTCCGATCGTCGGTCAAATCCTCATCGGTCAACCCAAAAAAACATACTGTTTCATGACCTCACTCTCTTCTTCCATATTTATCAAACCAACTCCACACTTTTTTATTTTGACACTTTTTGTAAATGTGGATGAGAAATGAAACTCAATTTCTTTACCTGTACTGTTGTGAATCTTTCTCATAATGTTTTGAGGCACAGTAAACATCCAAATGTGGTCTAACTTAATCCCTATAAAAGAGAAGAAACCAACTCCAAGATCTTCTTTGTATGGGTCCTTACTGTCTGCTACAGTCACACATGTAAAAATTCTCCAGCAAAAATGGGTGGTGCCATTGTTGTTGCTTGGTCCAAAAACGACACAGAGCGCAAAGCAACCCGTGTTCGCATTCAGTGCGTCATTGTCCCACTTGACGCATATCGAAGATCCTACTTTTGTGGTCGTGAACCAATCTGGAATCTCGCTCATAGGAACTATGATGCTGAATTTTCGTTTTCCGAAGAACATCTTGTGCATCCAAGAAGTGATCAATTTAGGGAACCATTTGTTGTCAGTCCATTGGAAACAGTTCTGAAGATTCACCCTTAACATCGGAACTGAATGGTCAAGTTTTGAAATGTCTAGAAAATCTTTCAATGAAATGCAGCCCTTTGACATCACCCTTAAGATCCTTGGCGGTAGATTTGGGAAATGAAGAAGCTTTTCACATTGGTTTATGTTCAATCTTCTCAACTTATGGAGTCCAGAAATGGTTGTTGGAAGACGAGAGAAGTTATTGCCAGACAAGTTCAGATATTCCAACGACACCAAACACTCAATCCCTTCTGGGACTTCCTCGAGCTTGCAATCACTCAAATTTAGGCTTGTAAGAGAGTTCAAACCCGCTAGTGATGGAATCCCAGAAATGCCACTTCTTGGAGCTTTGCATAACCAAAGCAAAATCTTTCTAAACATATTGTTTCCATCGTCCGTTCTTCGTGTGGTTCGTCTCACGTCGAGCTCCACCGTTTCAACGTCGCCCCGCTTTCGTTTTCTATTTCCGAGCTTTGAACATGTCATCTTATCCAAGGCATTTGAAATGTTGATAAGATTTTTGCAATTGCTTAAGCTCAACCATGTTAGATGATCCAAGCTTGCTATTGATGAAGGTAGGCTTGATATAGAGGTGCCATCCAAATTGAGTTTCAGTAATCTATTTGTGTTGCCTGAAAATTCTGGGATCTTCTTCACCTTTGAACACCCAGAGAGAATCAAAACTTCAAGAGCCTTCATGTAAATTTGGGGTGGAAGATTGGTGAGATTGATGCAATCTTTCAGATTCAAAAAAGTGAGTTTTTCTGCACTGAAAATTGTTGGATGAATATTGACCAAACTTGTGCAACCTTCAAGCTCTAATCTTGTGAGATTTGGAATAGTTTCAAAGTTTGGAGTTTTGGACAACTTCAGAGAATGATTGAGTTTGATATACTTCAGCTTCGCCAAATGCTGTCAAAGAGTAAAGATTGATATCAATTTAACACAATAACAACATTTATGAGTACACATATAGTATGAGATTGGTACCTTTTCTCCATGCCAAAATTGCTTCAAATTGCTGTGGCACATGTGAAGCACAATAAGCTTATATTCTTCCGAATTGAATACCAAAGTCTTCAAGGGATATCCTTTCCACTTCAAATATCTCAACTCACTTGGAATGCAATAATCTAACTCATTTTTCAGCCTCACATTGTGAAAATTAAGCAGCCTTAGTTGGTGCATTCTTGAGAACGAAATTGGAAACTCCACAACCTTTTTTGTCGACTTGAATAATATGCTTTCGACCGATGCTTCTCTAACCTGAATTCACATCACACCAAATCAAGTTAATGATTTTTCAATGTTTTTAAGAATTTAGAAAGTCACTCCAAACAGACCAACAATATATCTTACCATATTTTTAATATCTTTCTGGCGCCATAGTCGATCTTGAATAGGTTTATGACGAATAATTTTTCGACCCATTTCTTGCAACAAATCATGCATCCTCAATTTATTGTTACGGGAAAGAGTTAAGAGAGATTTTTGAATGAGACGATCAACCCTTGTTTTAGCATGGAAACCACAATCAAGTAAAATCTCTTCTACAAGCTTTTTTCTCTTCCCCTTGAAGAAGCAAGCAACGTCTAGAAATATCTCTTTCTCCCACTCATCCAATCCATCATAACTCACTTTAAGACACTTAAAAACTTTGTCATGAATATTCCCACCTCCTTGAAGCTCTTCTATCACATACTCCCACACACTCAAATCTTTGTTTCTTAGAGATGATCCCAATAATTTGAGTGCAAGAGGGTGGCCTCCCACAATCTTGACAATGTTCTTGGAGTGTTCTAAGCAATTTGGTTTTAGACTTGCACTCAAATTAAGGAGTTCAAGGGCTTCTTCGTTGGTAAGTTCTTCCAATTCAAACATTCTTTTCACTTCGAACTCGTTTGAAAGTAAATCTGCATTTCTTGTTGTGATGATGATTCTACTGCCATTTCCAAAAGAGTCTTTGTGTGGAATCAATCCCATAATTTGGTCTGAACAATTCACATTATCTAAGACAAGAAGAATCTTTTTTCGAAAAACCGCTTGATTTATCATAGCAATACCTTCTTCAACATCTTTGTTGTTGTTTTCAATTGAAAACATCCTTGAAAGGAGTTGACTTTGTAAATATGGAAGACCATTGGTTTCAAAGTTCTCTTGAATATTGGAGATGAAGCAATGAGCTTCAAATTCGTCGCGAATTCGCTCGTAACAAACCCTAGCTAATGTCGTCTTACCAATGCCACCCATTCCATGAATTCCTACCCATATCACATCCTCATCCGAGTTCGGGTTCAAAAGAGAAGAAAGTTTGGTTAGCTTAGAATTGATTCCAACTAGTTGGTGTTCTTGAGTGACTTTCAAGGTCGGTTTGATTCTCTTCCATAGAACCGTTGTGATTTCTTCGATGAATTCTGATTCATATGTCCTAATCCCAAGAGAATGGAGCACAAGTACATAAGTAGGGTTATAGTAAATCATAATATACATTGATTAGTAATTATACTTATCCTAACAATATCAATTATAATTAATGAAGAAGACACCAAAAAATGGATGAAATTGTTTGTTACCAAGGTTCCAAAAGCCAAGCCTTGAGGTTGGCGAGGTCAGTAAGAAGTTGCCTCCATTTTTGGATGTTGGGGTTATGCTCTCCAAATCTGAGTTGATGTTTAGCAAAAGCTTCAGCAAATGTTCCTGTCTGGTTCCGAACATGAGAAGGATCCACTTTATAAAAGATTGGCAAAACGGTCATCCCAAGCCGGTGGTGGCATTCAAAGATCTTACTCAGCTCCTCAAGGCACCACCTCGAAGAAGCGTAGTTTTCTGAAATGACAACGAGCGCGATTCTGGACGCTTCAATGGCGGCGGAGAGATCGGAAGAAATGTCTGTGCCTTCTTCGATCCCGTCTTTGTCTCTGAAGGTGGAGATTCCTTTGTGTATTAAGGCGTTGTAGAGACGGTCTGTGAAGCCAAAACGGGTGTCTTCGCCTCTGAAGCTCAAAAACACATTGAATTTCCATTTACCAGTTGAAGAAGAAGAAGAAAGCATCATGGGCTTGGTCTGATCTGAACAGCTTTCAAACCAAATGTGTTGTGTGTGAGACTCGCTTTCCCTTCCCTACTAATCCTTCTTTCATTCCAAACGTGTCTAGCCTTCACTTGAACAATATAAGAATAGCACGTGGGTTAAGAATGATGCTCTATACCATGTTAAGAATGAAGAACAGAAATGGGATCGAAAGTCCGAGAAACATAGGTGAGATCGAAAGTCCAATATTCATTGATGTTAACAACGTTTAAATAAGATAACAGATACGAACTAAATCTTAGAAATAAGACAAAATATTCGAAACTAGGATAAAATAGATCAAATATACTATTAACCCAAATCGTGAAAATAAAGAAAAAAATCTTAATGGATTACAACTATATAAAATATATTCCAATAATGTGACTCCACAACTGGGGTTAGGGAATGCATGCATACAATATGAATAGGACCCATCATTTAAAATCGTATTCACTTAGGCGACTTTTCAATCCGGGTCATCAAATGTATATATTTACTACTCTACATACAGCCCATACGTGTGAATCTAGACCCATAAAGTGGTTTATACACCTCCTGAGACTCGTACCGGTTAGGCTAGCATCTCTAGTGCTATTGCTGGATGCCTAGAAGGAACATGATGAACATTTTTCTTTTCTTAATGTATGCATTCGTATTCATTATAATGGAAAATATTTCGATGCATGTGACATATATTTATGCATGAGGTCCCGATATTTTTACCTAATTATATCATTGAAGACATCCCTCTCTATCTTTATTATATTTCATTTATAGCATAGTGTTCCAAACATGTGAACACGTTGAATTTCCATTTACCAGTTGAACCAAAAGAAGAAAGCAGCCTTTGGATTTGGTGTGGTGTGTGAGAATTCTTTCTGAAGGGGTTTTAATAATTCAACACGCTTTTCCTTCCCTACTTGTCTTTTTCTATTATTTGATTTATGGAAAAAAATAAATTTATTTATTTATTTTTATCTATAAACTTAAATAAATATTTTTATTATAGTAGTTGGGTTTCCGTGTACCTGCTCACAAGAAAAGAGAGAGAGAGAGAGGCATTACCTACTTCGAAGAAATTCAAAAGACTCGTTCAAAACTGATTTGATCACAAGTTGAAAACCTTGCAAACCTATCGAGCTGGAGAGTTCTTATTCCATAACTTCTCAAATTTTTGCGAGGAGGAAGGTATCAATCGTCAACTCACTGCACTGTTGTTGACTTCTGGCAATTGAGAGGAAAACGTGGACAGAGTAAAAAAAAGTCGAAGGAAACTTCTTCGAACCGAAAACAAAGGGAGAGAGAATATTTGTGCTAAGACCCGATTCTGTTTGTTATTCAATTATCATATTTAAATAACAACCTATCCTACAAATAGAAAAGAAAATGGGAACTGAATTAATGCCCTCTCTGTGGCTATTCCACCTATAGCTTAATCTAAGAAACGGGGATCTTTAACAACAAAATAGTAAAGTTTAACTAAACGATAGGGATTTATCTAACAAACGTACACTCCATAAAGAAATGGTGTGGTGGAACGAAGAAATTGCACCATAATGTACACTACAAGAAGCTTACTCAAGAGTTTGCAAGTTCCGGCGATTTTGTGAGGCGAAGCAATACGACATGCGGTTTATCTTTTAAATCGTTAACCGATAGGCGTTGGATAGTTGCAGCCCCTACGAAGCATGATTCGACAAGATACCTCACTTCGAGTACCTAAGAGTCTTCCGTTGTACAACACATGGACTGCAAAACCATATATTAAAATTCTTGATGACAGAAATGAAAAGATATTTTATGTTAGATAAAAGCCTTGTGATTTTTTTTATTTAGTTTATTCATGTTTTTTTTTTTTAATTAGTTAATGTATTTCTTTCGGAGAATTTGACGCATCCAACTTACATGCTTCCATATTTAGAGGAGAGTGGCTTAAGTTTAACTAGCCACTTCCATCATTTTTAGTGTAGGTTTGTGTTATATATACAGCAATTAAAATGAGGATTAAATGTACTATTTTTGCATCAAGATTCACATCCTTCATCCTTCTACCTTCCGTTATTCGTTCTTGTTCTCATCGGCATTAGAGTTGTGAAGGCTAAGAGATAACAAGTAGTATCAGAGCTGCAAAAGCTGAGAGATAACACTTTAGCGTAGAGGATGGAACTAAGACACCCAGGTTGTATGCTCCGCAACATGAGAAAATTTATGTAAGTAGAGATCGCGTATTCGAAGAAGAGAAGAAGAGAAGAAGTGAGATTGGTGCAGCGTTGACGATAACAAGCAGACTGTTGCAGAATTCACTATTCTGGAAGAAGAGGGGACGCAAAAGACCTAGAAAGTGCCCCTACAGCAACACCAACAATTCCACATATGTTATCATCGATGACACCGAAAGGCTTGATGGACTCTGTAGAACAAGAGAGCTTAGGCGAAAGTACAGGAGGATCCACAACAAAGGATGGGTCAAAGAAGTTTCGTTCTCTTGCTGGAGTTTATGCGGATACACTTGAAGAAAAATTGGAGCCTGATGAGGTAGTGTTGTTCACGGCCAATGAGCCGACAACCTACCGTGAGGTAGCAACTGGGACGATGTGGTAGGAGGCCATGCAAAAGGAGCTTGAAGTCATTGAGAAGAACAAGACGTGGACACTAACTAACTTATCGTCTAAACACAAGCCCATCGGTTTGAAGTGGGTGTTTAAGTTGAAGAAGAATAGTGAAGGAAATGTCATCAAGCATAAAGCAAGACTCGTGGCGAAGGGATACGTGCAATGACAAGGAGTTGATTTGAGAAGGTTTTTGCGCCTGTGGCTAGACGGGACACTGTAAGCTTGATACTTGCCCTTGTAGCTCAACACAGGTGGAAGGTTCTGTTGAACACAACTCACTGTGGGAAACACTCGCACTCTTTATTAACACCAATCGAGAAGAGAATACAAGACACTCTGTAGAATACTTCTGCTTTTTATTGTTTTTGGATTTTTTTGGATGAATAACCTAGGTAGGGTGGGGTATTTATACTGAGCCTAAACAATCTATATTTAACTAGACCTAACAGATTTGAATCTAGACCTAACAAATCTGAATCTTTCCCTTAAAATACCTAGATCTCTTTCTCCTAAAATCTCTACTAAAATAAATATACTGGGCTCGTACAATAATTGGGCTTGACTCTATTGGGCTAGTACAATTATTGGGCTTGACTCTATTGGGCTAGTGATGATATTTCAACACTCCCCTCAGCACTAGTCCTCATTCGCCACATCATGTTGAGCTGACAGTGAAAGCTCTCATGTTTGCCAATATTCAGCCCTTTTGTAAACAAGTCTGCCACTTGGTCATCTGTCTTGATCTGCTGCATCTCGATTTCTTCCTTTAGGACCTTCTCTCTAATGAAATGGTAGTGCACCTCCACATGCTTTGTTCTAGCACGAAACACCGGATTTTTTGCTAGGCGAATCACAGATTGGTTGTCGCAATGAAGTGGTATTGGATACTCAATTTTCTGGTGCCAATCTTCCATCAAAAGTTTTAACCATGTATTTTCCTGAGCTGCTCTATACTCTGCTTCTTTAATTGATAATGATACTGTTGGTTGTCTCTTGCTACACCAAGAAATTGTTCCCGAACCAAACTTGAACACATACACAGTGGTTGGCCTCCAAGTATCATGGTCTCCTGCATAGTCAGCATCATTATATCCAGCTAGCTTCCAGTCTTCGCTTCTTTTGTATAAACGATCACAATTGATTGTACCTTTGACATATCTTAAGGTTCGTTGAGACGCATCCAAATGAGCCTTCTTCGGATTTTGCATATATTGATCAATGACACCAACTTCATTTTCGAATTTCTTCGGTTGGTTCATGTAGAACTCTCTGTTTAACTCTCCATGCAAGAAAGCATTATTCATATCCATCTGCCATAATTTCCAATATTTATTTACCGTAAGTACTGGAGGAACTTGTACGATAATGATCTTTGCCATTGGACTAAACGTTTCATCATAGTCTAGTCCATATTCTTTAGAGAACCCTGAATCTATAATCTGAGCTTTGTATTTCACGATTGATCCATCCGGGGTACACATTATTTCGTAAGCCCATTTGCAAGAGATGAGTTTGGTATCTCTTGGTCTTGGCACTAACTCCCAAGTCTGATTTTGTTCCAGGGCTATAGTTTCTTCCTCCATTGCTTTCTGCCAAGCTGAGTTTTGTGATGCTTCTTCATATGTCTTTGGCTCATTAACTTCCTCTTCTACTGCGTTGGCATACTCTGCATTTGCCTTTAGGATTATTTCTGAATGTCTGAGTTGTTGAGGTGTCATTTCATTTTCACTAAGCTCGCTTGGTTGAGTCACTTCTTGCTCACCAACACTAGTGTCACTTGAATCTTCAGGCACATCAGCACTTAAGCAAATGTGTACAATTTGCTCCCCTGTCTTTTGTGGAAGAATCTCTTCAGTTTGCTCCTCTGTGTTCTGTAAAAGAATTTCTTCAGTTTGCTCCTCTGTGTTTTGTAAAAAAAATTCTTCAGTTTGCTCCCCCGTGTTCTGTAGAAGAATTTCTTCAATTTGCTCAAGGCCTGGTAATACATCCTTCTTTGAGGGCCACCTCTCTTCTATTGTACTGCTTTGATTGTCAATCATGTGGTTTAAGCATTGTGAATCAATGATCCAGTCATCCTCATAATCGATATGCTCTTCCATTATTGTCATGAGTGCTAGCTCGTCTTCTTCTATGGGACATAGTACCTCTACATCCCATTTATCCTCTTCCTTTTTGGAGATTGCCACATTGCTTTCAATAGACTTTTTCCTGGACCAACAATCTCTAGACATATGGCCCTTTTTCCCGCAATGATAGCAAATACCACCAAATCTCGTTCTTTGGAAACTCTTCTTGTCGTTCTTTTGAGCTCTCTCAGGTTGTGCAATCCTTTGGTGGCTTCTAAGGATTCCAAGAGATCAGATAACCTACACTAACCTCGCTCTGATACCAAATGTTGAACACAACTCACTGTGGGAAACACTCGCACTCTTTATTAACACCAATCGAGAAGAGAATACAAGACACTCTGTAGAATACTTCTGCTTTTTATTGTTTTTGGATTTTTTTTTGGATGAATAACCTAGGTAGGGTGGGGTATTTATACTGAGCCTAAACAATCTATATTTAACCAATCTAAATCTAGACCTAACAGATTTGAATCTAGACTTAACAAATCTGAATCTTTCTCCTAAAATATCTAGATCTCTTTCTCCTAAAATCTATACTAAAATAAATATACTGGGCTCGTACAATAATTGGGCTTGACTCTATTGGGCTAGTGATGATATTTTAACAGGTTCATCACTTGGACGTCAAATCAACATTCCTAAATGGTGACCTCGAAGAAGAAGTGTATGTTGCCCAACCTAAAGGGTTCGTCATCAAAGTAGAAGAGAACAAAGTGTACAAGTTGTCAAAGGCCCTCTACGGTTTACGGCAAGCACCGAGGGCGTGGAACATACGTTTGGACAAGAGTTTAAAGAATCTAAATTTTATGAAGTGCATACAAGATCAAGTAGTGTATACAAGAAATGATGAGGCTGAAATACTCATAGCTGACGTGTACATTGATGACCTAATCATCACTGGTATAAGTGTGGAAGGCGTCAAAGAGTTCAAGCAGCAAATGATTAAAGAATTTGAGATGAATGATCTCGAGTTACTCACGTACTACCTCGGTATTGAAGTGGACCAAAGTAAAGATTGCATCATGTTAAAGCAATCGGTCTATGCTAAGAAGTAGTTGCAACAATTTAAGATGGTTGACTGCAACTCGACCAAGTATCCCATGGAAGCAAAGTTACTACTCGAGAAAGATGCTGAAGGAAGCTTCGTGAATTCCATTAAGTATAGGCGTGTCATCGGAAGTCTAAGATACTTGACTCATACTCGTCCGGACCTTTCATATGTTGGAATAGTGAGTAGGTACATGGAAAAGCCCACTATGATGCATCATCAAGCGGTTAAGCACATTCTTTGCTATGTGAAGGAAACCACAAGCTACGGGTTGAAGTATCAAAGAGGGCGAGGTCCTAAAGAACTAGTCGGTTTTACCGATAGTGATTTAGCTGGAGACATTGAATATAGAAAAAGCACCACAGGAATGACGTTTTATCTCAACAAAAATTTAATCTCTTGGCAATCTTAGAAGCAGCAAATTGTGGCACTATCTTCCTATGAGGCCGAGGTCATGGTTGCAACTGGGCCGTCATGCCAAGCATCATGGCTAAGAAATTTGTTGTGTGAAGTGACTAGAAGTGAACTAAAGCTAGTAACCCTCTACGTCCACAACAAATCTGTGATTGCACTGATGAAAAATCCAGTAATTCACGGATGCAGTAAACACATTGACACTAGCTTCCACTTCATTTGTGAGTGTGTTGAGAAGAAAAAAATCGTTTTTGGAGTTTATGTGCACTAGAGAGCAACGTGTGGATATTCTAATCAAGGACCTAGCAAAGGTTAAGTTTGCAGAGATGCGGGAATTGCTAGGAGTGAAGAATCTCTGTGAGTTAATAATAAGTTTGACTTACCAAAATAAGAATCTTTTGCAAAATGTCCCACTCTACCACAATTATAACATTTGTTGGAGTTACAATCATTGGCATAGTAACCAAATTTGTGACATTTGTAGCACTCAATGTTGGAATAGTTGTTGGAATAAACTTAAAATGCTAAATGTTAGTTTTATAGAAATAAAATGCTAAATGTTAATTTTAAGTAATTTTTTTGAGGAGAGGTTAATTTGAAAAGTCAGGTAATAGAAAAGCCAACAAGTTTTTAGGAATACCTAATCCTTTTAGTGTAGAGTCAGAGCAAGAAGAGAGAAAAGAAAATACAGAGCAATAGAAAAGGTCTTTTTGATAAACTCGGTGTACTTTGTTTCCTTGTCTCTCCTCTCTCAACATCTCCTTCACAAATACGCGAGTAGTATTTTCACAAAGTGGTATCGGAGCGTTCTATCGTTAGTGTGTGTGAGATTTACTTCACAAATTAGTGAGTCTTATTTTAACAATAATTTGATTGGTCGCCTCTTCCTCGACCACGTCCTTTTCCACGCCAATTTGCTTGGCTCGACTATCCTTTCTCCTTATAGTATCCTTCATGACTGCTGCCTTGACCACCGCGACCATTTCCACGACTTCCACGGCCACGGTCTCTACCTTGAAAATTTTGAGAATATAGTACCTTTCATCTTTGATTGACGTCTTGGTTTGAAGTGCTTGATCGAATGTTTCCTCCTTCTTCTTCTTACGTTGGTCGTGTGCCTCGAGAGAACCAATGAGCTTGTCGACCATGAACGTCACTAGGTCCTTTGACTCTTCTATCATGCATACAACGTTCTCAAAATCTTCTCCACAACTCGCGTCTCGGTTAACATTTCTCTGTTTCGGTTGAGTTGGTTTACCACAGTCTGTACACGCGTAATGTAGTCAGATACACTTTCCGACTCCTTCATCTTCATGCTCTCCAACTTGCCACGAAGAGTTTGGAGACGCACTTGCTTGACTAAGTCAGCTCCTTTGAACACTTTTCCTAAAATGTCCCACGCTTCTTTTGAAGTAGTTGCTTTGGCAATCTTCTCAAAGCTCAACTCGTCAACATTTCAGAACAACATGTATAGTGCCGCCTTATCCTTTGATCGCACCTCTTTCAACGCCTTGTTTTTTACCGCCGCATAACTCGTGGTATCTTTTGATTCTTCAAAACCTTCTTTGACCACCTCCCATGCATCTTGAGAACCAAGAAAAGCTTTTATTTGAATGCTCCAATTCTCGTAGTTTGTCTTCGTTAGTCTCAGTAGCGGCATTTGACCCGTCACATTCGCTATTTGGCTCTGATACTAAATTGTAAAAGGCAAAAAAAATCTTAGTCACACTATTTTTCTTTCGGAGAGACAAAAGAATATATGTTTCTAAAAAAACATTGTTCTATTATTTCTATGTTTTATGCCTTTCTCTCTAATTCTCGACGATAGTAAACAACAATCTATTTATAAGCATTCACATGCGGTTCTATAACTCAAATAATAAAAGCTAGTAAAAACGTTCCTATCACAACTCTTGGTCTTTGGTCTGAACACTATTGGTCTTTCACTTTTCCACTCACTTCCACTCTTTCCTATAACAACTATGTGCCTTCCACTAACTTCTAAATTTAAAACTCCCTAAATAAAAACAACATTTAAGGTTTATTCAACCAGTTATGGAATCCTTATAATGTCACAATTATATCTAATTCAAGATATTGATTGAGAAGAAAATGATATTACAAAGGTTTGAACACGAAATCTTCTGATAAGATATCCAGGATAAATAATCTATCAATACTTTAACAGTGACTTCGTCTTGTTCTTTATGATAATATACGAACCATACCTTTTCATGGCCTCACTCTATTCTTCCATATTTACCAAGCGAACTCCACACTTTTTTAGTTTGACATTTGGGGTAACAGTTCGAATGTCATCAAAAACGAGAAAGAATCGAAACTCAATCTCTTTAAAATTGTGAATCATTCTTGTCAAAGTCGTATTTCGATCCAAGAACGACATCCAAATTGTTGAGATATGATTCAAAGTATTCAAAATGAAGATATGATTTAGGGTAGTTAGATATGATTCAAATATTCAAACTACCAAGATTTTAGGAGATTGTTAATAGATTTGAGTTTATCTAGATTTCTATGATTTACTATTTCTGGTCCAGTGTATTAGCTATAAATACTGGAATTGTGTAACCCTGTAAGCATTGAGTCAGTAGACAATAATAAAGCACGGTAGCTTTCATCTATTCCTATCCATTCCTATCTCTTTCACTATCCCACTTTCCAACAATTTTGGTATCAGAGCCAAGTTCGTTCGACACGAGGGCGAGTGATTATTTTCTTTCACAAAACAAAAATGGCAGTAGCTGGTTTTTCTTCCTCTGCACCGTTGTTACCAATATTTAATGGTGAGAAATACAAGTGGTGGAGCATCAAGATGAAGACCTTGCTCAGATCGCAGGAGCTATGGGACTTGGTGGAGCACGGGTTTGCTGATGTATTAGAACCCACAATAGAAGAAAAGGAGAGACTAAGAGAAACCAAGAAAAACGATGCCAAGGCTCTATTCATTATTCAGCAAGCAGTTCATGAGACTATCTTTTCACGAATTGCAGCAGCAACCACATCAAAGCATGCATGGTCAATTCTACAGAAGGAGTTTCTAGGAGATTCAAAGGTCATGACAGTGAAATTGCAATCTCTAAGACATGATTTTGAAACTCTACTCATGACGAATGGCGAATCAATTGCTGATTTTTTGTCAAGATCAATGGCAATAGTCAGTCAGATGCGTACCTATGGAGAGAAAATTTCAAACGAAACAATTGTTGCAAAGGTGTTGAGAAGCTTGACTCCAAAGTTTGACCATGTGGTGGCCGCCATAGAAGAAGCTAAGGATCTATCCATACTCTCCGTTGATGAACTGATGGGCTCGCTTCAGGCACATGAGGCAAGAATCAATAGAGCATCAGAAAGGAATGAAGAAAAGGCACTACAAGTGAAGGAGACAACCAATAATGAAAGAGAAAATATTCATTTAGCAGGTAGAAGTCGTGAACGAGGAGGATTTCGCAACTTCCATGGTTGTCGTGATAACAGGTGGAGAAGTGATGGACAGAGACAATTCAATGAACAAAGGAATGTCATACAATGTTACCATTGTAGAAGGTATGGTCACACAAAATCTGATTGTTGGTATAAAAATCAACGAATGAATTTTGCAGCAGAGAATGAAGAAGAAGAAGAAAAGTTGTTTGTGGCATGCATGGATACGAATCCAAAAGAAGGTAACTTATGGTTTGTTGATAGCGGATGCTCGAACCATATGACAGGCACCAAATCCTTATTCAAAGAGCTTGATGAGACGCAAAAGATTAAGGTGCAACTTGGAAATACAAAAGAGATGCAAGTTGAAGGAAAAGGTACAGTGAAAGTCGAAACCAGTCACGGTAAGATAAAACAATTAGATAATGTTCAATTTGTACCTGATTTAGGATACAATTTATTGAGTGTTGGACAATTAATGACCAGAGGACACTCAGTTCTATTTGATGATAACACATGTGTCATCACAGATAAGAAATCAGGTCATAAAGTTCAAATTGCCATGACTTCAAATAAGATGTTTCCACTTATATTTCTAACATGGAGGATTTTGCTCTTACGGCTAGCATTAAAGATGATTCAACATTATGGCATCTCAGATATGGATATCTTCATATGAACGGCCTGAAAATACTCAGGGATAAAGGTATGGTTTTCGGATTACCAAAAATTGACTCAACTAAAGCTAAAAGAGCTTCACATTATCTAGAACTAATTCATGCTGATTTATGTGGGCCAATGCAAACGAAGTCCTTGGGTGGAAGTATATACTTTTTACTATTCGTTGATGACTATAGTCACATGAGCTGGGTTTACTTCCTACAACATAAGTCAGAAACTTTTCAGAAGTTCCAGATTTTTAAAGCTATGGTAGAGAACCAAAGTGGCTGTCACATTAAAGTTCTTCGCACAGACAGAGGTGGCGAGTTCATATCTAAAGATTTCAATCTCTTTTGTGAAGAAGAGGGCATCCAAAGGGAATCAACAGCTCCCTACACTCCAGAACAGAATGGAATCGCTGAACCAAAAAATCGAACTATTGTGGAGATGGCAAGAAGTATGTTACAAGCAAGGAGACTTCCAAACCAATTTAAAAAATCGAACTATTGTGGAGATGGCAAGAAGTATGTTACAAGCAAGGAGACTTCCAAACCAATTTTGGGCCGCGAACTATTGTGGAGATGGCAAGAAGTATGTTACAAGCAAGGAGACTTCCAAACCAATTTTGGGCCGAAGCCGTAGCAACATCTGTTTATCTATTAAACATCTCACCAACAAAGGCGGTTATGAATCAAACTCCTTATGAAGCATGGCATGGAAGGAAACCATCTGTAAGTCATTTACGAATCTTTGGTTGTGTTGCTTATGCTTTGAAACATCCTCAAACTCGTCAAAAGCTTGATGAAAAATCTGAAAAATGCATTTTCATTGGCTATTGTACTCAATCAAAGGCATATAAACTATACAACCCCGTTAGTGAAAAGATTTTAGTTAGAAGGGATGTAATATTTAATGAAAACGTGAGTTGGGATTGGAGTAAAGAACAGGAGCAGCAAAAGATTACAGTTGAAGTTTCCCCAAATGAAGAGACAAGGGTCAACTCCAGTGCATCTCCCAGTGCATCCACTGCAACACAAAGTGTATCAAATTCATCATCTTCAGAATCACTGAACAACAATTCCTCTCTTGAAGAACTTTCAGATGAGACACCTCCAAGGAAGTATAAATCTTTAGCTGACATATATGCATCATGTCAATTTGCTCTTACTGTTTCAGACCCTATGAATTATGAAGAAGCAACGGAAAAAGAAGACGGGAAGAAAGCCATGACAGTAGAGATGCAGTCTTTTAAGAAAGATGAAACATGGGATATGGATGACCTACCAAACGAAAAGTTTTATGGAGATTTACAAGAAGAGGTTTATGTAAGACCGCCAGAGGGATTCATAAAGGAAGACAAAGAAACAAAGGTATACAAGCTGAGACAGGCAATGTACGGGTTAAAGCAGACATACTTACAAAGGTCTTGTCAGAAGAAAAGCTCTGTACTTACATCTGCAACTTTGAATCATGGGGGAGTGTTGAGATATGATTCAAAGTATTCAAAATGAAGATATGATTTAGGGTAGTTAGATATGATTCAAATATTCAAACTACCAAGATTTTAGGAGATTGTTAATAGATTTGAGTGTATCTAGATTTCTATGATTTACTATTTCTGGTCCAGTGTATTAGCTATAAATACTGGAATTGTGTAACCCTGTCAGCATTGAGTCAGTAGACAATAATAAAGCACGGTAGCTTTCATCTATTCCTATCCATTCCTATCTCTTTCACTATCCCACTTTCCAACACAAATGTGGTCTAACTTCTTCATCCCTGAAACAATGAATGCACCAACCATAGAATTTTCATTGTTCAAATTTGGGTGGTTACGGTCTTTTCCGGTCATAGAGACAAAAATGTTGTAGGAAACATTGGCGATGTTGTTTTTGTTGCTCGGTCCACAAACGACGCAGAGCATAAAGCGAACCATGTCAGCGTTCAGCGCGCCATGATCCCACTTGACGCATATCGAAGAACCCTTTTTTTTCGTCGTGAACCAATCTGGAATCTCGCTCCCGGGAAACATGATGCTGAAGGGTCCTTTTCTGAAAAGCATCTTCTGCATCGAAGAAATGATCAATTTGTGGTGCCCTTTGTTGTCAGCCCATTGGTAGCAGTTTAGAAGATTCACTTCTGTTATGGAATGCTCAATTTCTGAAATGTCTAGAAAATCTTTCACCGAAATGCAGCCCTTTGAGTTCAACCTTGAGATACTTGGCGGTAGTTCTGGAAAATGAAGAAGCTTTTCACACTCGTTTATGTTCAATCTTTTCAAGTTATGGAGTCGAGAAATGCTCGTAGGAAGACGAGAGAAATTATTTCGAGACAAGTTCAGATGCACCAACGACACCAAACACTCGATCCCTTCCGGGACTTCCTCAAGCTTGCAATCACTCAAATTTAGGCTTGTAAGAGAGTACAAACCAGCCAGTGATGGGATCCCAAAAACGCCACTTGTTGGAGCTTTGCATAACCAAAGAAAAATCTTTCTAAAGATATTGTCTCCGTCGTCCGTTCTTCGTGCCGTTCGTCTCACGTCTAACTCCACCGTTTCGACATCGCCCCGCTTTCGTTTTCTATTTCCAAGCTTCGAACATCCCAAAAGATTTAAGCTTTTGAGAGATGTAATCTTATCCAACGCATTTGAAATGTTGATAAGATTTTTGCAATTGGTTAAGCTCAACACTGTTAGGTTATCCAAGATGGCTATTGATGAAGGTAGGCTTGATATTGAGGTGCCATCCAAATAGAGTTCCAATAATCTATTTGGGGTGGAAAATTGGTGAGATTGATGCAATCTTTCAAACTCAAAAAAGTGAGTTTTTTTGCGGTGAAAATTGTTGGATGAATGTTGACCAAATTTGTGCAACCTTCAAGCTCCAATGTTGTGAGATTTGGAATAGTTTCAAAGTTTGGAGTTTTGGACAACTTCTGAGAATGATTGAGTTTGATATACTTCAGCTTCTCCAAATGCTATCAAAGAGTAAAGATTGATATCAATTCAACACAAGAACAACATTTATGGGTACGCATATAGTATGAGATTGTTACCTTTTCTCCATGCCAAAATTGCTTCAAATTGCTGTAGCACATGTAAAGCACAATAACCTTATATTCTTCAGAATTGAATGGCAAAATCTCCAAGGGATATCCTTTCCACTTCAAATATCTCAACTCACTTGGAATGCAATATTCGGACTCATTTTTCAGCTTCACATTGTGAAAATTAAGCAGCCTTAGTTGCTGCATTCTTGAGAACGAAATTGGGAACTCCACAACGTTTTTTGTCGACTTGAACAATATGCTTTCAACTAATGCTTCTCTCACCTGAATTCACCAACATTTGAAATGACTTTCTAAGCGTAAAAAATATCTAGTTTTTGAAAGTTTTTAATAACTTGGAAAATCACTCCAAATAGGTTGACAATATAACTTACTATGCTTGTAATATCCTTGTGGCGCCATAGTCGATCTTGATTTTTTTCAACACGAACAATTTTTCGACCCATTTCTTGCAATAAATCATGCATCCTCAATTTGTTGCCATAAGAGACAGTTAAGAGAGATTTTTGAATGAGAAGTTCAACCCTTATTTTGGCATGGAAACCACAACCATTTAGAATCTCTTCTACCACCTCTCTTTTCTTCCCCTTGAAAAAGCAAGCAACGTCTAGAAATATATCTTTCTCCTGTTGGATGATGGAAGTCCCACATCGACTAATTTAGGGTGTGATCATGAGTTTATAAGTGAGGAATACTACCTCCATTGGTATGAGGCCTTTTGGGGAAGCCCAAAGCAAAGCCATGAGAGTTTATGCTCAACGTGGACAATATCATACCATTGTGGAGAGTCGTGTTCGTCTAACATCTCCCACTCATCCCATCCATCATAACTCACTTTAAGGCACTTAAAAACTTTTTCATGAATATTCCCACCTCCTTGAAGCTCTTCTATCACATACTTCCACACACTCAAATCTTTGTTTCTTAGAGATGATCCCAATAATTTGAGTGCAAGAGGGTGGCCTCCCACAATCTTGACAATGTTCATAGAGCGTTCTAAGTAACATTCTTTTGGACAAGCACTCAAATTAAGGAGTTCAAGGGCTTCCTCGTTTGTAAGTTCTTTCATTTCAAACATTCTTTTCACTTCGAACTCATTTGAAAGTAAATCTGCATTTTTTGTTGTGATGATTATTCGGCTACTGTTCCCAAAAGAGTCCTTATTTAGAATGAATCTCGTGATTTGGTTTGAAAAATTCACGTTATCTAGGACAAGAAAAATCTTTTTTCATAAAATCACTTGGTTTATCATAGCGATACCTTCGTCTACATCCCCTATGTCGTTTTCAATTGAAAACATCCTTGAAAGGAGTTCACTTTGTAAATATGGAAGACCACAAGTTTCAAATTTATCTTGAACATTGGAGATGAAGCAATGAGTTTCAAATTCGTCGCGAATTCGCTCGTAACAAACCTTAGCTAATGTCGTCTTACCAATGCCACCCATTCCATGAATTCCTACCCAGATCACATCCTCATCTGAGTTCGGGCTCAAAAGAGAAGAAAGTTTGGTTAGTTTAGATTTGATTCCAACTAGTTGGTGTTCTTGAGTGACTCTCAAGGTCGGTTTGATTCTCTTCCATAGAACCATCGTGATTTCTTCAATGACTTCGGATTCACGTGTCCTGAGCCCAAGAGAATGGAGCACAAGTAAATAAGTAGTGTCATAGTAAATCATAATATATTTGATTAGTAATTATGGCTAATTAATAAGTGAGTATAGCTTAGGGTAATTGACATGTACTACCTATCTTCACATCTCGATTCAAATCTTCCCATCCCATTTATTATTCAAATCTACCTATCTTAACGGTAATTATATTTATCCTAACAATATCAATTATAATAAATGAAGAAGACACCAAAAAAAATGGATGAAATTGTTTGTTACCAAGATTCCAAAAGCCAAGCCTTGAGGTTGGCGAGCTTTGTAAGAAGTTGCCTCCATTTTTGGATGTTGGGGTTATGTTCTCCAAATCTTAGTTCATAAAAGATGGGCAACACGGTCATCCCAAGCCGGTGGTGGCATTCAAAGATCTTACTCAGCTCCTCAAGGCACCACCTAGAAGAAGCGTAGTTTTCTGAAACCACAACGAGCGCGATTCTCGACGCTTCAATGGCGGCGGACAGATCGGAAGAAATGTCGGTGTCTTCTTCGATGTCGTCTTCGTCTCTGAAGGTGGAGATTCCTTTGTGTATTAAGGCTTTGTAGAGATGGTCTGTGAAGCCGCCACGGGTGTCTTCCCCTCTGAAGCTCAAGAACACATTGAATTTCCATTTACCAGTTGAAGAAGAAGAAGAAAGCATCATGGGTTTGGTCTGATCTGCTCAGCCTTCAAACCAAATGTGTGATGTGTGACTGTTTTCTAAAGGGGCTTTCATAATTCAACTCGCTTTCCTTTCCCTTACCTACTTGTCCTTATTTCATTTATGGCCGAAAAAAAGATCAAGTACATTACAATAAAACGGAGAAAAGTATTCAAAGAGCAATGACCGATACTACCCTAAATCTACCAAAAATAAATACAACTATCTTATGTAGGTTTCATGATCTTTAATGCAATGTCGTACCAGGGTGTCTTGCCTTTACCTAAAATATAAAAGTAGCATGTAGTTTGAGTATTTTACGAAATATTCAGTAAGTGAATTCACTATTGGGGTTAGGGAAGGTACACACATACAATATGAATGGGACCCATCATTTAAAACCGTATTCTCTTAGGTAACTTTTCAATACGAGCCATCATATGTGTATTTACTACTCTACACACGGCCCAGACATGGGAATATGGACTCACAAGGCAATTTTTACACCTCCTAGGACTCATACTAATCGGGCTAGCATCTCTAACATCGGATCATTGATTCTCCAAAATGAGATCCTAGATTAACCAAGATTTTAGATCAACTAACGACAGAACCAACGGGAGGTTTCTCTAAATTATCTAATGGTAGATTGTTATGCCAAGGGCGACTATGCGTGCCAGCGATGGAAGAGCTAAAAAATGAGATATTAATCGAAGCATATAACTCCTCGTTTGCTATATATTCCGGTGACATTAAGATGTATCAGGATTTGAAATAACATTTTTTGTGGTGTAGCATGAAGAAGGACATAACATAATTTGTAAGTAAGTGTCTTATTTGCCACTAGGTCAAGGCATCTAGATAAAGAATTGCAGCATTAGTGCACCCTCATGCATGACAAATGCGACCCTCATGCATGACAAGGTGGAAATGGGAGAAAATGGGAGAATATAGTTATGGATTTTATAGTAGGACTGCCAAAGCATTAAAGGGGTATATTGTCATATGAGTAATGGTAGATGGATGGACTACGTAATAGTTAGATGGCACGGAATTCCAACTCGTAGTGATTGTAGCATTTGGAACCTAGAAATAGGTTAGAATTTCAAATATACATCAAGGCACATATCAACGTGTAGTGGTTCCATTTGTAGAAGATATTGCGAGAAGAAAAGGTTGCCAGAAAACAGATATGTGAGGAAGAAAGAAAGCCAACAGGATTCGGGTGAAGGAGAAGGATCCATGAGCCACGTTCGCGACCCGCTTTGGCCCAACCCAGAAGCGTACGACCCACAACCGAATAGCCTAGCAACTCGCAACCTAAGCTGAGACCACATGCGGGAAGCCTGATCTGCGAGTCGACTCGAGAACTGAGCCTCGACTTGCGTGTTGACTCGCACAGTCAGCGCGACATTTAACAATGGTGGCCTTTTGAATTTAGAACTCTAAAAGTTATTGTTGGAAATATTGAGAAGAAGATGAACTTAAATGGAAAAAGAAATGGAAGAAATCAGAATTTGATTTGGAAAATTAGATTGAAATAAAATAGAAATGAAATGTCCAAATGAAAAGAAATAATAACAAAATCATAGCAAGTCAATACTTTTAGTTTTCTAATCAATGATTTTACTTGTATATTAGATATTAAGTCACATTTAATAATGGTCTCCCACTAAGGTAGTAATAATCACATGTTTTCAACATTTGAGGGTTCTTACGATAATCTTTGTAACTACTCTAAATTTCTACCTACTTAGAGTTATTATCGTTATCATCATTTATTCTCATATGTAAAATTAAACATCTAAAATTTTATCATTAAACATAAACTTCGTCTTAAAACACCGTCATGGACTTAAATGTTCGAAAATATCTTTTAAATGACACAAACAAAAAAATTAAATAAAATAAATATCGTTAAAATTAAAAAAACTCTATTCTAACCTAAATCTTAAAAAAGAAAAAAAAAAGTACAGCTACCCTATGCATGTGTCATGGTTTCGGATTGCAACGTCATCGTCAGGCGTACAAGGATGTCTTGCCTTTACTTGAAATAGAATATCACACGACTTGAGTATTTTAAGAAATACTGAATCATTGACCCCACTATTGGGGTAAGGGAATGCAAATATCTATCACTCATGATCTAGGGACCTATCATTTAAAAATGATCGTAGTGGTGGCCTCTAGTCCAGACAAAATTGGATGTGTATTACTAAGCTACACACGGTCCACACGTGCGAGAATGAATCCCTAGGTGATTCGCACCCCCTGGACCCATCATAGTCGAGCTAGCTGTCTGTAGCGACGTTTAGAGGTCAGCAGACTCCTGAGTGCCACGTCAGGCATGATGATGATCATCATCATAGCATACACGTCCTTACTCATCATCATAAATGAGAAAGTCTCTGGATGTATATGTACACACAAAATGCATGAGGTCCCTATAGTTTTCATCTTTAAATCATCTTCATGACAAAACCTTATACATCGTTCATATATTACTCTAAGTAACATGTAGATGTTGGTCTTCATGTGCTCATCATCATTAACTTCAATTAGGATTGTGTGTTTTAGAAAAATAGATCATCGTCATTGTAACGATCCTCAATTTCTACTTACCTAGAGTTGCTACCGTCATCATCATCTATGCTCATATGCATAAATAAACATTTAAAACTTCATCATAAATCATAAAGTTCATCTTAAAATAATGTCATGGTCATACGTGTTTGAAAAACATCTTTTAAATGACAAAGAAAATCTATATAAAATAAATAACATTAAGATTAAAAAAAAAAAATTCTAACAAACAAGTACAGGTACCCTATGCATGTGTCATAGTTTTGAATTGTGATGTTGTAGTCAGATGGAGCCAAACATCCTTGAATTTTATTTGACCTTGTGTTTGAAGGGAAGGAGTGAGAGAAGGCTTGCCTTTGCCAGAAAAGAAGTGCACACAATTTGAGTATTTTAAGAAATACTCAATGAGTGAACTGTAAGTCCCGAGTCTCGACAAGAAATTTAAAACCTAATTTTTTTTCTTTAAGACGTACTTTCGAGATTTTATTGAGGATTTTAGAGACCAAATTTTGAGATGCTTAGAAATAAAACACGAATTGGAGAAAAATATAAATGAATAATGATAGAAAATTGGAAAAAAAAATGGTAAAAGTCTAACTCCACAAGGGTAATTTGGTCATTCTACCCTTTTTTCTCATTAAACACCTGAAATGGTCAGCAACCGTTCCTTAAAAGAAAAGTAACCAAAAGAAAAAAAAAAAGGAAAAAGAAAAGAAAAGAAAGAAAAAGAGGGGAAAAGAAAAGAGAACAAAAGAAAATTGAGAGAGAAAGCTAAAAGGAGGTAACCACGTCATGAGGAATCGGATTCCAACCGAACTTTCTTCACGAAATCTTCACCAAACTTAGAGGAGAAGTATTCTTGATTCCTCGATCGTCAATAAATGAGGAAAATTCAAAGGTAAGTTCTTGAATCTTTATTCTCAAATTTTCCTAAGATTGACAAGAAATATTAAGAGTTAGGTTATAAAATTTGAATACGTTAATCTAAGGATGATTGCGCTCATAATTCAGGAAAGAAGTGGTAGTGGATTCAGACCGTTCAGACCAGAAATAGGAGTCCCGACTTTCATCAAGATCTATAGTAATACACTTTTGGCTAACTTTGGACTCTGTTTATCTACACTTAGAAATAAATTATAAGAAAATGCCTACTTGTATTTGGATACAAACTCTACAACTTTCATGAATCAACCCAATCTAAACTAGTTATGAAGAAGAAGTTATCAAAATTCAAAGAAATTAGAAAGGAAAGGTAAATCGGAATGTAATTTGGAAAATTCAAATGCAAGAACACGAATTTGAAGGAGAAGGGACACATGTTAGAGGTTTACAGGGACACATGTCAGTAAGAACAGAAGCCGTGAGTCTAGCCCAAGAGAGGACATCGTTGCATCATCATTCGCGACAGAATTCGAAGGCCAGCGACCAGTAACCCGAAAGGAGATCCAACTCGATCTACCTATGATATAATAATACATGGTATATTAAAACAAATAGATAATAAATAAGTTATAAAATAGAATTACCTATCTCAAGAACAAAAATGAGTTGTTGAGAAAGACCTAATGACACTAATTTTCTACCATTTCATTTTGGTTTACATATCAAAGTTCTATTTTAAGTTATAAACACTAATTTTCTCTAGAGAAATGTTTTGAAGGCTATGCTATAAATGAAATAAAATATAGAAAGAAGCGGGTTGTCTTACATGATTTAATTACTATAAAAAATGTTAGGACCTCATGCATAAACGTATGTCACATACATTGGGATATTTTCCCTTATAATGAGTACATACGCATCCATTATGAAAAGAAAAACGATAAACATGATGCTACGACGGTCTGTATTCCTTCTGGGTATCTGGCAACAACACCAGAGACGCTAGCCTGACTAGTATGAGGCCAAGAAGGTATGCAAACCGCCTTGTGGATCCATATTCGCATGTCTAGGCCATGTGTAGAGAGTAAATACACATCCGATAACCCGGATTGGAAAGTCGCCTAAGAGAATAAAGTTTAAATGATGGGTCTCATTCATATTATATGTGTGTGCATTCCTAACCCTAATAGTGAGATCAAATTATTTCTTCAAATATTCAAGCTACGTAATTCTTTTATATTTCAGGTAAAGGAAAGATACCCGTGTACAGTTGTTGGTGACAATAAGTTAAAGACCATAGAACCTGCATAGGATAGATGTTTTCTCACACACCACAAGTTTGCTTGGAAGGTTGTGCACATCAGACAAAACCCAAACGCTGCTTTCTTCTTTTGGTTCAACTGGTAAATGGAAATTCAACGTGTTCACGTGTTTTGAAGACTATGCTATAAATGAAATAAAACAAAGATAGAGGGGTTGTCTTCAATGATCTAATTAATGTGAAAATGTTGGGACATCATGCATGAATGTGTGCCACATGCATAGGAATATTTTCCCTTATAATGAGTACAAACGCATACATTATGAAAAGAAAAATAATCATCATGTTTAACATGATACTACAACGGTCTCTATCCCTTCTGGGCATCCAACAACAGCACTAGAGATGCTGGCCTAACCAGTACGATTCCTAGGAGGAGTAAAATCCGCTTTGTGGGTCCATATTAGTACGTATGGGCCGTATGTAGAATAGTAAATATATACCTCTGATGACCCGGATTGAAAAGTCGCCTAAGCGAATATGATTTCAATGATGGGTCCTATTCATATTGTAGGTGTGCATTCTCTAACCCCAATAGTGGATTCACATTATTGCAATATATTTTATATAGTTGTAATCTATTAGGATTTTTTCCCTTATTTTCACGATTTGAGTTAATAGTATATTTGATATATTTTATCTATTTTCTGATTTTGTTAGTAGAATATTTTGTCTTATTTCTAGGATTTAGTTGGTAGCTGTTATCCTATTTAAAGGTAGTTAACATTCATAAATATTGGACTTTCGATCCCTTTTATGTGTCTTGAACTTTCGATCCACCTATGTTTCTCGGACTTTCGATCTCATTTCTGTTACTCATTCTTAATATGATATTAGCGCATCATTCTTAACACACATGCTACTCTCATATATTTCAGACGAAGGCAAGACACTTTTGTACGGCTGACGACGATATTGCATTAAAAATCATGAAACCTACCTATGATGTTTATATTTATTTTGAGTATACTTTAGGAGGTTATCTTTTTTTTCCCATAAATGAAATGAGGACAAGTATGAAAGGGAAGGGAAGGGAAAGCGTGTTGAATTATTAAAGCCCTTTTAGAAAGAAGCCTCACACACCACGATTTAACTTATAAAACAGGATACAACCCAACTCAACCTAACACCAGGATTGTAAATAAGTATATGAGTTTTTTAGAACTTATTTTTTTAGAAATTATTGACCCTTCTTGGAGGTCACCATTTAGGAATATTGATTTGACGTCCAAGTGATGGACCTTCCACCCGTGTTGAGCTATGAGGGCAAGAATCAAGCTTACAGTGTCTCGTCTAGCCACAGGCGCAAAAGCCTCCTCAAATCAACTCCTTGTCGATGTACGTATCCCTTCGCCACGAGTCTTGCTTTATGCTTGATGACATTTCCTTCACTATTCTTCTCCAACTTAAACACCCACTTCGAACCGATGGACTTGTGTTCAGACGGTAAGTTAGTTAGTGTCCACGTCTTGTTCTTCTCAATGACTTCAAGCTCCTTTTGCATGGCCTCCTACCATATCGTCTCAGTTGCTACCTCACGGTAGGTTGTCGGCTCATTGGCCGTGAACAACACTAACTCATCAGGCTCCAATTTTTCTTCAAGTGTATCCACATAAACTTCAGCAAGAGAACGAAACTTCTTTGACCCATCCTTTGTTGTGGATCCTTCCGTACTTTCACCTGAGCTCTCTTGTTCTCCAAAGTCCATCAAGCCTTTCAGTGTCACCGATGGTAACATGTGTGGAATTGTTTGTGTTGCTGTAGGGGCACTTTCTAGGTCTTGTGTCTCCCTCTTCTTCCAGAGTAGTGAATTCTGCAACAGTCTGCTTGTTATCGTCAACGCTGCACCAATCCCACTTCTTCTCTTCTTCGAATACGCCATCTCTACTTACATAAATTTTCTCATGTTGCAGAGCATACAACTTGGGTGTCTTAGTTCCATCCTCTACGCTAAAGTGTTATCTCTCAGCCTTCACAGCTCTGATACCACTTGTTATCTCTCAGCCTTCGCAACTCTAATGCCGATGAGAACAAGAACGAATAACGGAAGGTAGAAGGTTGAAGGCTGTGAATCTTGTTGCAAAAAATAGTGCATTTATTCCTCATTTTAATTGATGTATATATAACACAAACCTACACTAAAAATGACCGAAGTGGCCAGTTAAACTTAAGCCACTCTCCTCTAAATATGGAAGCATGTAAGTTGGATGCACGACATAAGAAATACAATTAACTAATTCAAGGAAAAACGTGAATAAACTAAATAAAGAAAAATTACAAGGCTTTTATCAAACATAAAGTATCTTTTGACTCCATGTGTTGTACAACTGAAGACTCTTAGGTACTCGAAGTGAGGTATCTTGCCGAATCATGCTTCGTAGGGGGTGCAACTATCCAACGCCTATCGGTTAACAATTTAGAAGATAAACCGTGTTGTAAATTGTCATAAGATTAGATTTGGTTTGGTTTTTGGATTAGATTTGATTTAGTTATTTGGATTAGATTTGATTTCAGTTAGAGATTTGATTCTGTAATGCTATATAATGAGAGAGTTCACGCTCCATTCCATATATCCATTCCTAACGAATGGTATCGGGATTTGGGAGAGTTTTGGGTGTCACATTGTATTTGTTGGGTGACACATTGGTATATCCATTCCTAACAAGTGGTATCGGGATTTGGGAGAGTTTTGTGTGTCACATTGTATTTGTTGGGTGACACATTAGTATATCCATTCCTAACAAGTGGTATCGGGATTTGGGAGAGTTTTGTGTGTCACATTGTATTTGTTGAGTGACCATTGCATTTGTTGAGTGACACATTGGTGAGAGTCTTTGTAGTGTGACAGTGAGGTATTCACTTGCAACACTTGGTTTATTAGTGATTGGTGGCTACCGTGGATGTAGGGGAACTTTTTCTCTCCAAACCATGTAAATATCTTGGTGTCTCTTGGTGTGATTCTATACATTGGTGTTGTGAGTACATTCGTTACGCTTGTTGCTTCGCCTCACAAAATCGCTGGAACTTGCATACTCTTGAGTAAGCTTCTTGTAGTGTTCATTATGGTGCGATTTCTTCGTTCCACCACATCGTTTTGTTATAGAGTGTACGGTTGTTAGATAAATACCTATTGTTTAGTTAAACTTCCTGTTTTGTTGTTAAAGATCCCCATTTGTTAGATTAAGCCCTAAGTGGAATGTTAAAGATCCCCATTTGTTAGATTAAGCCCTAAGTGGAATAGCCACTAGGAGGGCATTAATTCAGTTCCCATTTTCTTTTCTATCGGCAGGATAGGTTGTTATTTAAATATAATTGAATAACAAACACAATCGGATTTTCAGTGCAAATATTTTCTCTCCCTTTGTTTTCAGTTATTTTCTGTTTCGAAGAAGTTTCCTTCAATCTCTTTTTTTTTTACTCTGTCGACGTTTTCCTCTCAATTGCCAGAAATCAACAACGGTGTGGTGAGTTGACGATTGATACCTTCCTCCTAGCAAAAATTTGAGAAGTTATGGGATAAGAACTCTCCCATGGTTAAATTTGATATCAATCTTTACTCTTTGACAGCATTTCGAGAAGCTGAAGTATATCAAACTCAACCATTCTCGGAAGTTGTCCAAAACTCCAAACTTCGAAACTATTCCAAATCTCACAAGAATAGAGCTTGAAGGTTGCACAAATTTGGTCAATATTCATCCAACAATTTTCAAGGCAGAAAAACTCAATTTTTTGAATTTGAATGATTGCATCAATCTCACCAATCTTCCACCCCAAGTCAACATTAAGGCTCTTGAAGTTTTGTTTCTCTCTAGGCGTTCAAAGGTGAAGAAGCTCCCAGAATTTTCCGGCAACAAAAATACATTACTGAAACTCAATTTGGATGGCACTTCCATATCAAGCCTACCTTCAACAATAGCAAGGTTGGATCATCTAACACGGTCGAGCATAATCCATTGCAAAAATCTTATCAACATTTCAAGTTCCTTGGATAAGATGACATCTGCTGGAATATTAGATCTTTGGGGATGTTCAAAGCTCAGAAATAGAAAACGAAAGTGGGGCGACGTCGAAATTGTGGAGCTCAACGTGAGACGAACCACACGAAGAACGAACGATGGAGACAATATCTTTAGAAAGATTTTGCTTTGCTTATGAAAAGCTCCAAGAAGTGGCATTTCTGGGATTCCATCACTGGGCTGGTTTGAACTCTCTTACAAGGCTAAATTTGAGAGATTGCAAGCTTGAGGAAGTCCCAGAAGGGATCGAGTGTTTGGTGTCGTTGGAATATCTGAATTTGTCTGGCAATAACTTCTCTCGTCTTCCAACAACCATTTCTGAACTCCATAAGTTGAGAGGATTGAACATAAACCAATGTGAAAAGCTTCTTCATTTCCCAAAGCTACCGCCAAGGATCTTAAGGGTGTTGTCAAAGGGCTGCATTTCATTGAAAGATTTTCTAGACATTTCAAAACTTGACCATTCAGTTCCGATCTTAAGGGTGAATCTTCAGAACTGTTTCCAATGGACTGACAACAAATGGTTCCATAAACTGATCACTTCTTGGATGCACAAGATGTTCTTCGGAAAACGAAAATTCAGCATCATAGTTCCTGGGAGCGAGATTCCAGATTGGTTCACGACCATAAACATAGGATCTTCGATATGCGTCAAGTGGGACAATGACGCACCGAATGCGAACACGGGTTGCTTTGCGCTCTGTGTCGTTTTTGGACCAAGCAACAACAACGGCACCACCCATTTTTGCTGGAGAATTTTTACATGTGTGACTGTAGCAGACAGTAAGGACCCATACAAAGAAGATCTTGGAGTTGGTTTCTTCTCTTTTTTAGGGATTAAGTTACACCACATCTGGATGTTTACTGTGCCTCAAAACATTATGAGAAAGATTCACAACAGTAGAGGTAAAGAAATTGAGGATCATTTCTCATCCACATTTACAAAAAGTGTCAAAATAAAAAAGTGTGGTGTTGGTTTGATAAATATGGAAGAAGAGAGTGAGGTCATGAAACAGTATGCTTTGTTGGGTTGACCGATGAGGATTTGACCGACGATCGGAATTATATTATGTCAAAACAAGTACAAGAGCCAAAGAAGGAAAAACTTGAGGAGAGAGTTTTTTGGAACAAAGGAATTGCAATGATAGGAGTGAGATACGTTCATGAAATGTTAAGGTTAGGTTACGTACCGAAGTGCTATGGATACGAGAGATTGATAAAAGAACAAAGTTAAGTTATGGGTAGAAAGGGATAGGTGTGCGATAGATTGATAGAACGATAGCATTAAGGTACGTTCCTGTGATGATATGACTAAGGTACGTTTATGCAACGACATGACTATGATAGGTATAAGAACGTTAAGACTATGATAAGTTAGGGAATGATATGACCACGAAGTGTTTACGATATGATATGATTATGATACGACATGTGAATGACATATATATATATATATATATTGTTGTTATATGATATGAAATATGTTATGGTATGAGATATGTGATAAATTGACATGTTTATGAAATGATATGTTGTGATGCAAATATGTTATGGTATGATATGTATATGATGAAATGTTATGTTAAAAGCATGGACCGTTATGTTATGTCTCCTAAATTGTGTGTATAAAGCATGATATGAATGACATAAAATCATGATAAATGGCATGAAATATAACCCCGTTAGAATTATATATGATATGATAATTGAAGAATGAGAAACGATATGATATGATATGAATGATGAACGATATGTGAAATGATACAAAAAACGATATGATATGTACAGAATGCTAGTGGGGTTGTATTAAATGATAATGAAAATGAAAAATGTTGGGACTTCATGCATTATGTGTGTTCATGCATTGGAGGATACCCCTATTCCGTCACGAGGATACGGACGTGTACATCCACTAAGCAGGCGAAATATCATTATGTTTTGCATAATGCTGTCGTGACGGTTACTGATTCTAATGGGTGTCAGCAAAAGGAGAGCTATCAGAGCAGGCTCGTCCGACAAGAAAAGGGGCCCAGCGGTGTGCAAACTATCTGGTGAGCCCATACTCGTACGTATGGGCTGTGTGTAGAGTATATGATACATATCCAAGCTGCCCATTAAGATAGTATTATAGAAAAATAGACTGATATGATAGGTCTCGTCATTGCATTCGCATGTTCTTGCATTTAACCCCGATAATAAGGTCACTAACGGAGTATTTCTTAAAATACTCAAACCACATGTTACCTCTATAATAAGGTCATTAGCTGTACATTAATGTACAGATAAATATGCCTCATAATCCTACATATTATAGGTGACCCTCAAACACTTAAGCCCAGGTTAAGACACGGAACTCACAACTTAAACATTTTAAGATTTTAAAGAAACTATTATACTTACACGAGTTCTTTTATTGCTTCCGAAGTAATTAAAAAAAAAAAAACATTTCCTGGTATACGATACTTGTAAAATTAATTTAAATATAGAAATTAATTTAAGTATCGAATCTCTGAATCTATATAAGAATTAGTGTATCACGTAAATATCAAATATTTATTTTCATACATAAAATTAAAATTTCTCATTAGTCATAGATACTTCAAGAAAACTTTTATTTTTCTAATCCATGATCATACCCCTTTCTAACTAAATGTATATTAGATGTTAAGTCTCTTCTATGCATTAATGGTCTCTTACAAAAGACAATAATAACTACGTGGTTCCAACATTTGAGGTTTCTTATGATAATCTTTCTTTAATTTCATATTAAAATGATAAATTTTCTGTTTGCATCAAATATTTGACAATAATTTTGTAAATATAAGATGTCCGAGATGAAGTTAACATTTGTCTTTAAATCTCTATTCATAAGAAATTTAGTGTTATTTCAAATCAATCATTTATAGAATTGGTTAGATAGTTAATTTTTTTTATTTATTTTTTATTTTAGATTAGTATGTCATCTACCTAAAATATGAGAAAAATACCCTAAGAATTAAGATTTTGTTTTTTTGTCTCGATGAGACTACTATAATTTATTCAAAATCATATGTTTTAATACTTCTATCAAACCTTCTATTCATAAATCTAATGGTTAAATTCATTTTTAAAAAATGTATTTTTTGTAACGACCTGAAATTTTCTACTTAATTTAAGGTCGCTACTGTATAGATATCATAAAATGAATGCGGAAATACTTCATTTAAACTTTCATAAAACATAACTTTCAGCTTAAAACAAAGTCATGCACTTATGTGTTTTGAAAACACGTTTAAAACGACACAACAAAAGACTAAATAAAATAAATAAACGTTAAATTAAAAACATCCTATTCTAGCCTAAGATTAAGAAAATAAATACGACCACCGTATGCATGTGTCATGGTCTCGAGTTGCGATATCGTCATTAGCTGTACATTAATGCCTTGTCTTAACCTGAAATAGAGGTAACATGTGGTTTGAGTATTTTAAGAAATACTCCGTTAGTGACCTTATTATCGGGGTTAAATGCAAGAACATGCGAATGCAATGACGAGACCTATCATATCAGTCTATGTATAAGAAACATTAATGTACAGCTAATGACGATATCGCTATGACTCTTTAATATTAAGGAAAAGATCCGTGTACAGGGAATCATATGGAGAGAGAACATTATGATAGTGACTAAGATTGCTTGTAATGTCAATCTATGTATAAAAAGACTCTCTGGGCTTAAGTGTTTGAGGGTCACCTATAATATGTAGGATTATGAGGCATATTTATCTTCTCTAGTGCAAGTAGGAGTAAAGTTGTGAGTTCTCAAGTTTAGAAATCTGCTCTTAAATATAGTTGTAGTGTTATTCAAAATTTCAACACGGTTTGATCCTGAGTTTTAAGAATTGAGTTTGATCTTGAACTTGTAAGAAAGAGTGATATAGCCGTTGAACCCTCATTCGTGGAAAGAGTAAAAAAAAAATTATTTAAATTTTCAAGAGGTTCGTTAAGAGTGAAGTCGGTCGAGTTTAACCGAACCACTATAAGATCAAAAATGGCTTCAAAAGAGTCGAAAACTTAGGAAATGGTATAAAGTTTGTATACCAAGCTGCCTAAGTTGAGAAATCAAGCCGCTAAGCCACCAAGTCGAGACGGAGAAAGCCGAGGAGCCAAACTGATCGAGTTGAAAAGTTGAGCCGACCGAGCCGCTAAGACACTGAGCTGAGTCGAGAAGAACCACGGTAGAAAGCAGGTTACATGCGGCGCTGAAGATGCGGGACAACACTCAAATCGAGGCCCGAGTCTCAGGTCGAAACGCAGATTAGGCTTCCCTCCTGTGGTCTGGGCTATTTGGTTGTGGGTCGTACGCTTCTGGGTTGGGCCGAAGCGGGTCACAAGCATGGGTCGTGGATCCTTCTCCTTCACCCGAATCTCGTTGGCTTTCTTTCTCCCTCTCAGATCTGTTTTTTGGCAACCGTTTCTTCTCGCAATTTCTTCTACGAACGACGACAGTGACACTTCCTTTGAACTGCTACAACCACTACACATTCATACGGTGCCTTAATGTATATTCGAAATTCTAACCTATTTCTAGGTTCCAAATGCTACAACCACTACCGGTTAGAATTCCATGCCACCTAACTATTGTCCTCATGTATAATTGTACCCTATTGTCCATTGTAAAGGTGGTTGTACCTGATAGAAAATGTGCTGACTTGGTCAACATGTCTACAATTACCTATATCCCTTCCATGTCGTGGATAATCCTACTATAAAATCCATAACTATATTCTCCCATGTTTACTCTGTCATGCTTAAGGGTTGCATTACTCCTCCCCTTCTTTATCTAGATGCCTTGACCTTCTGGCAAATAAGACACTTACTTATCAATTATGTTATGTCCTTCATGCTACACCACAAAAAATGTTCTTTCAAATCCTGATACATCTTATTGTCACCTGAATACATAACAAACGGGGAGTTATGTGCTTCGATTAATATCTCATTTTTTTAGCTCTTCCATCGCTGGCACGCATAATCGCCTTTGGCATAACAATCCACCATTAGATGATTTAGAGAAACTGTCGGTTGGTTTTGCTGTAAGTTGATCTAAAATCTTGGTTAATCTAGGATCTCCTTTTGGAGAATCAATGATATGGTGTCAGAGACGCTAGCCCGACCAGTATGAGGCCCAGGAGGTGTACAAACCACCTTTTGGGTCCATATTCGCACGTCTAGGTCCTGTGTAGAATAGTAAATACACATTCGATGACCTAGATTGGAAAGTTGCCTAAGAGAATACGGTTTTAAATGATAAGTCTCATTCATATTATATGTGTGCATTATGTAATCCTAATAGTGGGGTCAATTACAGAGTATTTCTTGAAATACTCAAGTCATGTACTACTTTTATATTTCAGGTAAAAACAAGACACCCTTGTACGGTTGACGACGACAATGTATTAAAAACCATGAAACCTACATAAGGTAGTTGTATTTATTTTTTGTTGACTTTAGGTAGTGTCGGTCATTGCGCTTTGAATACTTTTCTCGATTTTATTTTAATCTACTTTATCTTTTTTCTCCCCATAAATGAAACAAGGACAAGTAGGTAAGGGAAGGGAACACTGTTGAGGATTATTGGGATTGGGAGTGTCCTACATTGGTTAATTTAGTGGAAGATCATGGGTTTATAAGTGAGGAATACTATCTTCATTGGTATGAGGCCTTTTGGGGAAGCCCAAAGCAAAGCCATGAGAGCTTATGCTCAAAGTGGACAATATCATACCATTGTGGAGAGTCGTGATTCCTAACAAACGCTAGTTGAATTATCAAAGCCCCTTTAGAAAGAAGTCTCACACACCACACATTTGGTTTGAAGGCTGAGCAGATCGGACCAAACCCATGATGCTTTCTTCTTCTTCTGGTTTAACTGGTAAATAGAAGTTTAATGTGTTCTCGAGCTTCAGAGGTGAAGACACCCGTAGCGGCTTCCCAGACCATCAACCTAAGTTAATCTATGTGAGCCCATGACATCAGTTTCAAGTTTGAACTCTCTTGAAATGTTCTATATGTTAGTTTATTTAATCTTGTATTAACCGTAATTAATCTAATTTACTGTTTGTATTTCAATGTATGTCAGTTAAGGGTAGTTAGTAGCGGTTAAAGGTGGTTACTAGCGGTTAAAGGTGGTTACTAACGGTTAAGGTGGCTATTCTGTCTATATATGTATTCTGTAACCAGTTGAATAATAGGATGTTGGTTTAATGCCTCTCTTAGTTGTATGAGTGTTTTCTAACATTTGGTATCAGAGCCAAGTTACATGCCAAAGATCATGCCGAGAAATAATAACAACACTGGAGAGAGAGGAGAGTCGTCGAAGTTTGCAACAAAGGAAAGTCTGGTAACACTCCAATACCCGACGTTATCGAGAACCAACTACTCAGCATGGGCTATGAAGATGAAGGTCTATTTGCGTGCTCAAGGGGTGTGGGACGCAATCGAATCAACTGAGTCTCTGGATAGCCTTGATGAAAGGAAGGATCAAATGGCCTTAGCAGCCATCTATCAAGCAATCCCTGAAGAGATGTTGTTTTTGTTAGCAGAGAAAGAGACAGCAAAGGAAGCATGACAGACACTAAAAACTATTCATCTCGGTGCTGAACGTGTAAAGGAGGCAAAGATCCAAACTCTGAAGATTGAGTTTGAAATTATGAATATGAAGGAGTCCGAGACTATTGATGATTATGCAGCAAGGTTGACAGAAGTTGTTAATAAAATACGTACGTTTGGAGACAAGTTTGAAGAGGCATACTTGGTGAAAAAATTTCTCCGCTCAGTACCTCCTAAGTTTCTTCATATCGCATCGGCAATAGAGCAATTTGCCGATTTAAAGGTGATGACCATGGAGGAAGTCATTGGCCGTCTTAAAGCATATGAGGAACGGATCGGTGGCAACAAAGAGAATGTTGAGCATGTCTTATTGACTCAAGGAGAATGGAAAGAGAAAAAACGCAGCGACAATGGAGGCCATAGCCGAGGGCGAGGTCGCAGTGGTCGCTGGAGAGGGAGAGGCCATGGTCGTGGAAACGACTCGTTTCATCAAGAGAAGAAGGCTGACAAGAGCAAGGTAAGATGCTACAATTGTCAAGGCCTAGGCCACTATGCCTCAGAATGTCGGAAGGTGAAGTGTTATAATTGCCAAAAGATTGGCCATTATGCATTCGACTGTAGATCGAAGAAATGGGAGGATCAGGTGCACTTGGCTGAGACGCAAAGTGATGAGGATGAGCCAGCCTTACTTACGGCACAAGTTTGTGAGGTCCGAACTCTCGGTTCACCAGAGTTGACGAAAATGGCTCTTTATGAAGAGAAGATTGTCCCGGAAGAAATTGAGAAAAAAAAACAACATTTGGTTCCTAGATTCGGGAGCCAGCAATCACATGACTGGTTGTCGAAGTTGGTTCTCAGAATTGAACGAGTCAGTGACCGGCACGGTGAAGTTCGGAGATGGATCACTTGGAGAGATAAAAGAACGTGGAGATGTGAAGGCTGCGTCTTTGAAAAAAACAGAGAAGATGATCGATGGGAAAAAAATCGATGGCTTTGTGAAGATTGAATCGGAGAAAAAAACAGAGAAGCGAGAAGAGAAGAAGAGCGATGGTGAGAAAATCGTTGGCATTGTGAAGTTTGAATCCGAGGAGAGGAGCGATGGCGTTGTGGCGGAGGTCCAGAATGTGGCATCGAAGATAGCGAAAGCAAAGGAGATAAAAGAGGTCACCTATGATGGCGAGAAGAAGGAGAAGGAGGACGGAAACAATGACGGTGCTATTGAAAAACAGATCGCCGGAGAAACGAAAGCGGAGAAGGAGAAGGAGGCCATTGTTTCCGGCAGTGCAATTGAAGTAGCACAGGTAATTAAACCTGTTGAGGAAAAGCCATTGGTCGGACAAGTAGAACAGGTAATTAAAACTATCGATGAAAAGCAGTTGCCCATTGAAAGGAAGACAGAGAAGAAGGAAGGCAGAGATAATGGCGGCAGCTTTCATCCTGTGAAGCAGAGTATATTATGGCGACGTCAGCTGCTTGTCAAGGAATATGGTTAGAACGTTTACTGAAAGAAGTGGTTTGAAGAATGTAAGAATGTGAAGATCGAAATACAAGATTAAGGGGATGATTTGTTAGTTTATTTAATCTTGTATTAACCGTAATTAATCTAATTTACTGTTTGTATTTCAATGTATGTAAGTTAAGGGTAGTTAGTAGCGGTTAAAGGTGGTTACTAGCGGTTAAGGGTGGTTACTAACGGTTAAGGTGGCTATTCTGTCTATATATGTATTCTGTAAAGAGTTGAATAATAGGATGTTGGTTTAATGCCTCTCTTAGTTGTATGAGTGTTTTCTAACACTATATACTGCTATTTTCATATCTTATTTTTTATTATTACTGTTGTAGCAGATATATTAACTTAATTTCTTGTAAACTGACTACCAAGCAAAAAGATATATACTGCTATTTTCATATCTTATTTTCTATTATTACTGTCGTAGCAGATATATTACCTTAATTTCTTGTAAACTGACTACCTACCAAGCAAAAAGATATATACTGCTATTTTCATATCTTATTTTCTATTATTATTGTTGTAGGAGATATATTAACTTAATTTCTTGTAAACTGACTACCAAGCAAAAAGAATTTGATTTACTGTAAAAACAGACCAAAATCTATCCTATGTGAATTCTTCTCCTTCGGTGTTCTTATCAATTTCAATATTTTCTCCCGTCCAATTTTTTCGTTGCTCTCCATTTACCCATTTTTGGAAATCAAGTACGATGTTGCTTGTCTTTCATACATGCCTCACAAGTGGCGTTTGGAGCTACAATTTGCGACAGACCTTTCACCATGTGTTTGTGTTTCAAGGTGCACAAGCCTTTGTAGCCGAGATGACCATAACGATGGTGTCAAAGTGTTGACTGATCCGTATTTGAAACTTGGAACCATCTTTCTTCATTTGTTGTGGTAGATGCTTCAGTACGCAAAATAAACAGTCGATTTGCGCTCATAATTGACTCTGCTATTTTTCCTTTTTGTGGATGATAAATGCTACATACACCATCTTTAAACAACACTGCTACTCATTTTTCTTGTAGTTGTCCAATACTCTAGAGATTATTTTTTAGTTCAGGTACCCAATACACATTACTAATAGTGCAACGAACACCATGCAAAGTTAATTTCACTGCACTCTTTCCCATAACTTTCATACGTGTATTATTTCCAAGTCCGACAATGTGGGAAAATGTCTTGTCTATGCTTGAAAACATACCTTCACTTACACACATGATTTTGAGCAACTAGAATCTAAGAACCAAGCATCACTCCTTTTTGCTTCATGTCTTTCCATATGAGCCATTAACAACATTTCATGCTCTGCATAATTCAATTCCTTATTCATCTTTGGACATTTATATTGAAAATGACCAAAGTCATGGCACCTATAACATTCAACAGTTGCTTTGTTCAAAGCTGATCTTCCTTTTCCGCGTCCTCTGCCCCTGTAAGTTCCTCTTCCTCTATTACTTATTTTCGTTGGTCTTTCGACTTTTAGATCTTGCTCTTCTCCATTAATGCTGGATCTTCGAAATTTTTGTTCATGCACCACTAAAGAACTTTGTAATTCATCAATAGACACGCTATCAGTATCTTTGGATTCCTCAATGGATATTACAACATAAGTAAATTTTTCAGTCAGGGTAAGCAGAATTTTTTCTACAATTTTCTTGTCTGGCATATCCTCTCCATTGCTTCTCATCTGGGAGATTACCATCACTCTTGCAAAATAATCTGTGAAGTAATACTTTCATCCTTCTTTATCCATAGGATCTCAAATTCTCCCTTAATGCATTAAGAGGAGATTTCTTCATTTTTTTGGTGTCCACCAAATTTTAGCTTTACTGAATCCCAAACAATCTTGGTTGTACGACAATCCAAGATTTTTTCAAAGACAGTACCATCAATTGCCTGGAAGAGGTAATTTTTCACTTGGTGATCTTTGATTCTAGCATCATCAAGGTGGCCCTTTTGTGCCTCAGTTAGCATTATTCATTCCTCTGGTTCTGAGAAACCAATCTCCACCACACTCCATAGACCCTTTGCTCTAAGCAAATTTCCTATAAGCTCACTCCAATGATCATCGTTCCTCTGGTTTTCAGAAACCAATCTCCACCACACTCCATAGACCCTTTGCTCTAAGCAAATTTCCCATCAGCTCACTCCAATGATCATCGTTCCTCTGGTTCTCAGAAACCAATCTCTACCACACTCCATAGACCCTTTGCTCTAAGCAAATTTCCCATCAGCTCACTCCAATGATCATAGTGACCATCAAAGTGTGAGGAATCTTCACTAAAGTTTTGTCTTCACTCATACTCTCTCTATTTGATCACTCAAAAATTGCGGCTGTGATACCAATTGTTAGGTTTTGACATAACTAAGTCCCAACCATAAACAATTAAATTTGAAGCCATGATATTATTGAATACTGGTTTTTATAGCTTTACAAATTTTACAAATAACCATAAATAGAAACTCACCACAAATTTGAGAAACATATATTATAAAGTAAAATATTTAAGCTAAATACCTAAAAATACTCTAGCTATTTTGACCTAATCAAATTATTGAGACAATAAGGAGGATTACTCGAACCTTCTAGTTGATTTAGAGACAATGCCCTCCCTGTAATCCTCGTGTATCCCTCACCCAAGTCCATTTTAAATCCTGGTTTCTTAAATTTAAGGTATCTTGACAACCTCAAACTGTAGTCCCTCTCCATATGCCTCTAAAATTTTGACCATGATCGTAACACCTCATCCAAACTGTTGCTCAATACTTTTAAATCACCTCATAGTTTTCATACGTGAAGTTGTTTTTCTTTTTTTTTTCAATTCGTATTAAGGCAGGAAAGTTTTCTACATCTCACTACTTACAAAACTCCTTCTATTAAAGACAATTATGTCATTCACCAATCAATTTAAGTATACAATGATTTAAACTTTTATAATCTTAACTAAATTTTTTTTTTCCAAGTGGTAAGCCCAAATCACTTACTTTTTGTTTTTCTATACTGATACTTTAATTTCATATTTACATACTTTTGATACTACAACTTTTAATATCTATAGTATACTATAAGTTATTTATATCTATCAAGCTTCCTGAGTCATTTTTATTTCATATGAAACTACTTACTCTTTAGTATACAGTACCTTCCTTCCCATCTCTATGTTCATAACTCTGTGTAGTATATCTATGTTCGAGACGTCTAACTAAAACATATGATCTTGCTTAGCAAAATCATTTTCACGCATACACTAACATTTAGTAGCTTTCTAAAATTATAGCTACCCATTCACAGTAACAACCTCAGTAAATTAAAACATCATCAATACATCATTTACATTCACATTCCATGCAAGGTAAAACATAACCATTGAGGTAATTGTTGTATGAATTGCACGTTATGAAATGACATGTTAAAAGCATGGAGCGTTATGTTATGTTTTCTAAATTGTATGTATACAGCATGTTATGAATGACATGATATCACGACAAATGAAATGAAATGTAACCCCGTTAGGATTATGTATGATACGTAGACTGAAAATTAGAAATGACATGTTAAGCATGATAGATGATAGCGGGGTTATATTCACTAATGATAAAAGTAGAAATATTAGGGACCTCATGCATTATGTGTGCTCATGCATTTGGGGGATACCCCTATTCCATCACGAGGGCACGGACGCGTACATCCAATAGTAGGACAACGATCGTTATGTTTGCATAGCGCTGCCGTGACGGTGACTAGTTCTAACGGGTGTCCGGCCTAAGGAGCTTCCAGAGTATGCTCGCCGAACAAGGAAAGTGGCCCAGCGATGTGCGAACTGACTGGTGAGCCCATACTCGCATGTATGGGTTATGTGTAGTGTATATGGAACACATCCAAATTTACTCGTTAGAACAGCACCGTAGGAAGACAAATTGAAAGATAGGTCCTATCATCTCATTTGCATGTGATTGTTGCATTTAACCCCAATAGTGGGGTCACTTACTGAGTATTTCTTTATATACTCAAGTCATGTGCTACTATATTTTTCAGGTTAAGGCAAGGCATTCCTGTACAGCTGACGACGGCATCGCAACCCGAGACCATGGCACATGCATAGGATAGTGGTATTTATTTTCTTAGACTTAGGCTAGAATAGGATGTTTTTAACTTAAACGCTTATTTATTTTTATTTAGTTTTTTGTTGTGTCGTTTTAAAGATGTTTTCGAAACACGTAAGTCCATGGCTGTGTTTTAAGATAAATGTTATGTTTTATGGAATTTAAATGAAGTCTTCCGCATTCAATATTTATGGTACGAGGGTGACACTTCTTTTAAACGGCTACAACCACTACACATTTATACGGTGCCTAGATGTATATTCGAAATTCTAACTATTTCTGGGTTCCAAATGCTACAACCACTACACGTTAGAATTCCATGCAGCCTAACTATTTTTCTCATGTATAGTTGTACCTTATTGTCCATTTTAAAGGTGGTTGTACCCGACCCGAAATGTGCTGACTTGGTCAATCTATCTACAATTACTCCTATCACAGTATATTCCTTGAATGGGTAGTCCTACTATAAATCCATAACTATATTCTCTCATTTTCATTTTATCATGCTTAAGGGTTGATTACTCCTCCCATTCTTTATCTAGATGCCTTGACCTACCGACAAATAAACACTTAATTACAAATTATGTTATGTTCTTCATGCCACGCACAAAAAATGTTCTTTCAAATTCTGATACATCTTATTGCCACCTGAATACATAGAAAACGGGGAGTTATGTGCTTCGATTAATATCTCATTTTTTAGCTCTTCCATCGCTGGCACGCATAGTCGCCCTTGGCATAACAATCTATCGTTAGATGATTTAGAGAAACTGTCGGATGGTTTTGCCGTAAGTTGATCTAAAATCTTGGTAAATCTAGGATCTCCTTTTGGAGAATCAATGATGTGGTGTCAGAGACGCTAGCCTGTCCAGGCCCAGGAGGTGTACAAACCGCCTTTTGGGTCCATATTCGCACGTCTAGGTCGTGTGTAGAATAGTAAATACACATTCGATGACCCAGATTGGAAAGTCGCCTAAGAGAATACATTTTAAATGATAAGTCTCATTTATATTATATGTGTGCATTCTGTAACCCCAATAGTGGAGTCATTACAAAACACTGTTACTTTTATATTTTAGGTAAAGACAAGACACTCTTATACGTTTGACGACCATATTACATTAAAGACCGTGGAACTTGAATAAGGTAGTTGTATTTTTTTTTTTTTTTTTTTTTTTTTTTTTTTTTTTTTTTTTTTTTTTTT
>NW_019268556.1:1111175-1133170 GCF_002738365.1 Cucurbita moschata | reverse complement strand
TTTTTTTTTTTTTTTTTTTTTTTTTTTTTTTTTTTGTAGACTTTAGGGTAGTATCGGTAGTTGCTCTTTTAATACTTTCCTCATAAATGAAACAAGGACAAGTAGGGAAGGGAAAGCGAGTTGAATTATTAAAGGCCCTTTAGATAGAAGTCTCACACACCACACATTTGGTTTGAAGGCTGTTCAGATCAGATCAGACCAAACCCATGATGCTTTCTTCTGGTTCTTCAACTGGTAAATGGAAATTCAATGTGTTCTTGAGCTTCAGAGGCGAAGACACCCGTTTTGGCTTCACAGACCGTCTCTACAATGCCTTAATACACAAAGGAATCTCCACCTTCAGAGACGAAGATGAAATTGAAGAAGGCTCCGACATTTCCACCGATCTGTCGGCCGCCATTGAAGCGTCCAGAATTGCGCTGGTTGTGGTTTCAGAAAACTACGCTTCTTCGAGGTGGTGCCTTGAGGAGCTGAGTAAGATCTTTGAATGCCACCACCGGCTTGGGATGACCGTTTTGCCAATCTTTTATAAAGTGGATCCTTCTCATGTTCGGAACCAGACAGGAACATTTGCAGAAGCTTTTGCTAAACATCAACACAGATTTGGAGAACATAACCCCAACATCCAAAAATGGAGGCACCTTCTTACAAAGCTCGCCAACCTCAAGGCTTGGCTTTTGGAACCTTGGTAACAAACAATTTCATCCATTTTTTGGTGTCTTCATCATTAATTATAATTGATATTGTTACTATAAATATAATTTTTTTTTTAAATTTAACAAAGGTTAAGTATGGTCGATCATGTTTAAGCGAGTTCATAAAAAATTATATGATAGTGTCATTCGGGGTTGGTGCAAAAGATTTTTTCAATCCAACTAAACTCGTGCGCACCTCTATTTTATATGATAGTGTCATTTTTTTTTTTTTAATAATAAATAGGATGGGAAGATTTGAATCAAGATGTGAAGATAGGTAGTACATGTTAATTACGGTTAAGCTATACTCACTTATTGATTAACCATAATTACTAATCAAGATATTCTATGATTTACTATTAACACTACTTATTTACTTGTGCTCCATTCTCTTGGGATTAGGACACATGAATCAAAAGTCATCGAAGAAATCACGACGGTTCTATGGAAGAGAATTAAACCGACCTTGATAGTCACTCAAGAACATCAACTAGTTGGGATCAATTCTAAACTAACCAAACTTTCTTCTCTTTTGAACCCGAACTCTGATGAGGATGTGATATGGGTAGGAATTCATGGAATGGGTGGCATTGGTAAGACGACATTAGCAAGGGTTTGTTATGAGCGAATTCGTGACAAATTCGAAGCTCATTGCTTCGTCTCCAACGTTCAAGAGAAATTTGAAACCTCTGGTCTTCCATATTTACAAAGCCAACTCCTTTCAAGGATGTTTTCAATTGAAAACAAAGACATAGGAGACGTTGAAGAAGGTATTGCTATGATAAACCAAGCAGTTTTTCGAAAAAAGATTCTTCTTGTCCTAGATGACGTGAATTGTTCCGACCAAATTATGGGATTGATTCCAAACAAAGACTCTTTTGGAAATGGCAGTAGAATCATCATCACAACAAGAAATGCAGATTTACTCTCAAACGAGTTTGAAGTGAAAAGAATGTTCAAAATGGTAGAACTTACAAACGAGGAAGCCCTTCAACTCCTTAATTTGAGGGCTTGTCCAAAACAAGATTGCTTAGAACACTCCAAGAACATTGTCAAGATTGTGGGAGGTCACCCTCTTGCACTCAAATTATTGGGATCATCTCTAAGAAACAAAGATCTGAGGGTGTGGGAGTATGTGATGGAAGAGATTAAAGGAGGTGGAAATATTCATGAAAAAGTTTTTAAGTGTCTTAAGGTGAGTTATGATGGGTTGGATGAGTGGGAGAAAGAGATATTTCTAGACGTAGCTTGCTTCTTCAAAGGGAAGAGAAAAGGGCTTGTAGAAGAGATTCTAAATGGTTGTGGTTTCCATGCCAAAATAAGGGTTGAACTTCTCCTTCAAAAATCTCTTTTAACTCTCTCGTATCACAACAAATTGATGGTGCATGATTTATTGCAAGAAATGGGTCGAAAAATTGTTCGTCATAAACCTATTCAAGATCGATTATGGCGCCAGAAGGATATTAAAAGCATGGTAAGATATATTGTCATCGGTTTAGGGTCTAGGGTTTACTTTCTAAATTTTTCAAAACATTAAAAAATCATTAACTTGATTTAGTATTTTGTGAATTCAGGTTGGAGAAGCATCGGTCGAAAGCATATTGTTCAAGTCGACAAGAAACGTTATGGAGTTTCCAATTTCGTTCTCAAGAATGCACCAACTAAGGCTGCTTAATTTTCACAATGTGAGGCTGAAAAATGAGTTGGAATATTGCATTCCAAGTGAGTTAAGATATTTGAAGTGGAAAGGATATCCCTTGGAGAATTTGGTATTGAATTCTGAAGAATGTAAGCTTATTAAGCTTCACATGTGCCACAGCAATTTGAAGCAATTTTGGCATGGAGAAAAGGTAACAATCTGTATTTTGAGATTTCACATCGGTTGAGGAGGAAAACAAAACACCTTTTATAAGCGTGTGGAAACCTCTCCTAGCAGACGCGTTTTAAAAACCTTGAGGGGAAGCCCAAAAAGGAAATCCCAAAGAGGACAATATCTGTTAGTAGTGGGTGTGAGCCATTACAAATGGTATTAGAGCCAGACACCGAGCGATGTGCCAACGAAGAGGCTATTCTTCGAAGGGGGTAGACACAAGGCGGTGTGCTAGTAAGAACGCTGGGCCTCGGAAGGAGGTGGATTATAGATCCCACATCGGTTGAGGAGGAGAATGAAACTCTCTTTATGAGGGTGTGGAAACCTCTCCCTAACAGACCCATTTTAAAAACGTTGAGAGAAAGCCTGAAAGGCAAAGCCTAAAACAAATCTTCTAGCGGTGGGTTTAGTTAAATTGATATCAATCTTTACTCTTTGACAGCATTTGGAGGAGCTGAAGTATATCAAACTCAATCATTCACCGAAGTTATCCAAAACTCCAAACTTTGAAACTATTCCAAATCTCACAAGATTAGAGCTCGAAGGTTGCACAAGTTTGGTCAATATTCATCCAACAATTTTCACGGCAAAAAAACTCACTTTTTTGAGTTTGAAAGATTGCATCAATCTCACCAATTTTCCACCCCAAATTAACATCAAAGCTCTTGAAATTTTGATTCTCAATGGCTGTTCAAAGCTCAAGAAGATCCCAGAATTTTCAGGCAACACAGATATATTACTCGAACTCCATTTGGATGGAACCTCCATATCAAGCCTACCTTCATCAATAGCCATCTTGGATCACCTAACAGTGTTGAGCTTAACCAATTGCAAAAATCTTATCAACATTTCAAATGCGTTGGATAAGATCACATCTCTCAAAAGCTTAAATCTTTCGGGATGTTCGAAGCTTGGAAATAGAAAACGAAAGCGGGGCGACGTCGAAACGGTGGAGTTCGACGTGAGACGAACGGCACGAAGAACGGACAACGGAGACAATATCTTTAGAAAGATTATTCTTTGGTTATGCAAAGCTCCAACAAGTGGCATTTTTGGGATCCCATCACTGGCTGGTTTGTACTCTCTTACAAGGCTAAATTTGAGTGATTGCAAGCTTGAGGAAGTCCCAGAAGGGATAGAGTGTTTGGTTTCGTTGGTGAATCTGAATTTGTCTCGAAATAATTTCTCTCGTCTTCCTACGAGCATTTCTCGACTCCATAACTTGAAAAGATTGAACGTAAACGAGTGCGAAAAGCTTCTTCATTTCCCAGAGCTGCCACCAAGGATCTTAAGGTTGATGTCAAAGGGCTGCATTTCATTGAAAGATTTTCTAGACATCTCAAAAGTTGACCATTCATATTTCATGATAGAAATGAATCTTATGAATTGCTTCCAATGGGTTGACAACAAAGAGCTCCAAAAATTGATCACTTCTTGGATGCAAAAGATGCTCTTCCGAAAAGGAGCCTTCAACATTTTGGTTCCCGGGAGCGAGATCCCCGATTGGTTCACAACGAGAAAAATGGGATCTTCGATATGCGTCGAGTGGGATCATGATGCACCAAACGCCAACATGGTTCGCTTTGCACTCTGTGTCATTTGTGGACCGAGCAACAAAAAAGACATCCTCGATGTTCCCTTCACTATTTTTGCATCGGTGACTGGAAAAGACCGTAACGACCCAAATTTGAACAATGGAGATCTTATTGTTGGTGCATTCAATGTTTCAGGGATGAAGAAATTAGACCACATTTGGATGTTCGTCTTGCCTCGAACTACGACTCTGACAAGAAAGATTCGCAACTGTAAAGAGATTGAGTTTCGATTCTTGCTCCAATTTAATTACAATCAAACTGTTATCCCAAATGTCGAACTAAAAAAGTGTGGAGTTGGTTTGATAAATATGGAAGAAGAGAGTGAAGCCATGAAAAGGTATGCTTCGTATATTATTGTAAAGAACAGAATGAAGTCATTAATGAAGTATTGATAGATTATTTACTATGGCTATCATATGTTTAACCCTTTGTAATATCATTTTTTTTCTCCATCAATATCGTGAATGATATAAGTGTGACGTGATTTAGATTTACTTTTCAACTAAAAGAAGGTTATCACTTAGCTGACGTGTTATAAGTGTAATATCATTTTCTTCTCCATCAATATTATTTTCTTATCTACGATATATGTTACATTAATAATTAAAATTTCATAAAACTCAAATATCAAATACTCATAAGTCACGACCCATCACTAATATTTGTTATGTTGGGTTGTAACCCTATTTTCGGGCTGGTTAGGTTGACTTAACCAAAAAATGGTCAACTTTCCAATTAACCCAAATTTTTCGAGTTTTCGAAACATTCAATCCAACCTAAATAAAAAAAAAAAAAAAAAAAAAATCTAACCAAATTCAACCTTTATTATTTGAGTTAGTTAGATTATCTGATCATACCAATACATTCCATGTTTTTCTTTTCGGGCCCGTCAGAAGGGGGCCTTGTTCGCCGTCCACCTAAGTTGCGCAGGAAAGGCCCAAAGCCAATCTCAGGGAACAGTGAAGTTTCATAGGGTCTTTCTGTCTAGGTGCAGGTAGTCCGCATCTTCACAGACATGCCTATTTCATCGAGCCTCTCTCTGAGACAGTGTCCAAATCGTTACGTCTTTCATGCGGGTCGAAGCTTACCCGACAAGGAGTTTCGCTCCCTTTGGGCCGTAACTATTCTTTTTTATATTTTTCAAAAAAAAAGTTCCCCAAAAGTTGTCATACTATATAATTCCCCTATAAATAATTCCGATTTTTTATTCTAGCACAAACTCTCAAATTTTCTGCTGGGTAAACCACAGATTGGTTGTCGAAATGAAGTGATACCCAATAGTTAACTTTCTAGTATAACTCCTCTATTAAGAGTTTTAGTTTCTTGAGTTGCTCCAGTCACTGCTCTATACTCGACAATGATACTGTTGGTTGTCTTTTGTTACACTAAAAAATTGTTCCCGAGCCGAGCTTGAACACATACCCAGTACTTGATTTTTGGGTATCGTGGTATTCTACATAGTCCTTATCATGGTATCAAGCTAGCTTGCAGTCTTTACTTCTTTTATACAAAAAACCATAGTCGATTGTACCTTTGACATGTGGTAGGATTTGTCAAGTTGCATCCAAATGAGGCTTCTTCGAACTTTGCATGTAATGACTAACGACTTCAACTCCATTTTCAAATCTCTTTAGTTGGTTCATGTAGATCTCCCGGTCCCATTCTCCATGCAAGAAATCATTCTTCGCATCCATCTGCCATAATTTTTAATTTTTACTTGTTGCAAGTGCTGGAGAAACATGTACGATAGTGATTTTCACTGTTAGATTAAATGTTTCATCATAGTCTAGTCCATATTGTTGAGAAAACTCTTGAACTACAAGTTGAGTTTTGTATCTATCGATCAATTCATCTTGGGGATGCTTTTTTGTAAATCCACTTGCAAAAGATGGATTTGACATCTTCTAGTCTTGACACTACTTCACATATTTAATTTTGTTCCAAGGCCATAAATTCATCCACCATTGCCTTCTGCCAAGCAACATTTTGTGATGCTTCTTCACAAGTCTCTGGCTCTTCAACTTCGTCTTCTGTAATAGCTGTATTGACATACTTTGGATTTGACTTTTGGATTCTTTCTGACGGTCTAAGTTGTTGAGGTGTCATTTCATTTTCACTAGGTTCGTTTGGTTGAGTCACTTCTTGTCTACCAACATCAATGTCACTTGGATCTTTTGGCACATCAACACTTCAGCAAATATGTACAGTTTGCTCTCCCATCTTTTGTGGAAGAATTTTTTCAATGTTGTAAGTCTTGTAATACTTCCTTCTCTAAGAACCACCCTACTTCCATTACATCACTCTGATCATCAGCCAGGTGGTTTGAACATTCTGAATCAATGATCCAGTTATCTTCGTAACTGAAATGCTCTCTCATCATCGTCATGAGTGCTAGCTTATCTTTTTTTATGGAACATAGTGTCTCTACATCTCATTCATCCTCCATCTCTTTTTTGGAGGTTGTCACATTACTTTCGACAGACTTTTTCCTTGACCAACAATCCCTAGACATGTGACCCCTCTTCCCACCATTGTAGCAAATACCTTCAAATCTATTTCCTTGAGAACTCTTGTTGTCGTTCTTCTAAGCTCTTCAAGGTTGTGCAGTTCCTTGGTGACTTCTTCCTTTGTCACCATTTATGTATCCACGTTTGGTAAATGACTTATTGTTACTCCGACTTTCACTTGTATAGAGTGCTTCTTCTTCACACTTTAATGTGATATCTCCCATTTGCTTAGTCATGTCCTTTTGGCTCGCTAACAAATTTTTAAACTCTACAAATGATGGTTGAGCATGTCATCCTTATACATCAATAACAAAATTTCTATATTCTGTCGCAATCCATGGATAATGATCCTCTCTTCATTCGAGTTTCTCCAATAACAAACTTCGGATCTAGTTTAATAATCTCCCAATAGATCAACTTGACCCTATCGAAGTACTAAGCAATAGGCATGTCATGTTGTGAAATTGATAACAACTCATTCTCTAAAAGTTGTAGTCTCGTATCGTTCTTCTTTGAGACCAGCATCACCAACGTGTCTCATGCTTCTTTCGGTGTCTTGTCATCCCAAATGTGCTCAAACATCTCTTCTGCAGTTGTGGTCTTCAAGACAAACATTGTTTTGTCTGTTTTGATTCTCCATTTACGCAAGGTGCCATTAGAATCCTCTTCAGTTTCATTCCCACCAACGACCTCCCAAAGGTATCATCTTAGCAGATAGGATATCATGCATGTTGCCCACGTGTTGTAATTGTTGTTGAGTTTCTTAATTTCTCCAACGATTTGGAAATCACCCATCACGTTGGTTATACCTCAATAATACCAAATAAGTCTTTTCGACTCAAAACTTACAGAGTCATGGATTACTCAAGATACAAAGAAACTCACTCACTAATAATCTCAAAAATTGATGTGGAAGATCAGATAGAGTTGCAACCACATAGCATAGTAAGAATTTCAAGAGATCAAACAACCTACACCAACTTCGCTCAGATACCAGATTGCTGAACACAACTCTTCGTGGGAAACACTCTCACTCTTTATTAAGACCAATCAAGAATATATTGCAAGACCATCTATAGAAACTAGTTGTACTTGTAATTTCTTGGTATGAAAACCTTGTTAGGGTGAAGGGTATTTATAGGAGCGACTGGATAATTTACTAAATATCTAATCATTTATTCTTAAAATAGAGGGACTAGATAATTTACTAATTATCTAATCATTTATTCTTAAAATAGAGGGACTGGATAATTTACTAATTATCTAATCATTTATTCTTAAAATAACAAATCATTTATTCTTAAAGTACCAAAATGTTTTTTTTTTTTTCTTTTTAAGTACCTCAATCATTTTCCTTACAGACAAAGAACTAAAGAACTCTTATAATTGTTAGGCTTGACCGTCTTAAGTTAGTTAGTGATGATATTTGAACTATTTCTTTTTGTTTTGTAAATTTTGATTTAAAATTTAAAAAATATTTCTAAAATTTAACATCTTGATTTAATTTGTTTAAATATTTCTTTTTCATTTGTTTGATTTTTGTAAAAAAACAAATGATGTTTTTGACCTTTGGATTCATTGTTTTTTGGTTGCATAACTATAACTATTGATTCACCCATTAATTTATTAATTTTATATTTTGTTTACTTGGGTAAACAATGATTGGATCAACAAATAATAATTTTAAAATACATATCCAATTTCTAATAACAAGAGTCAGTTAACCCATTAACAGTTTCTATTGAAAAATAAAAAAATATACATTAAAAAGTTTTTTAAAAATGATTATTTTTTATAAAAATAATAACGGAGAAAATTCTCTCCCGACAAAAGGAAAGACTTCTCCATCCCGACCCATGGGCGGGGCAGCCACTCTGGAACAAAACACGCACATGTTTATCGTTACATTTCAATGTATTCACATTAAAAAAAAAAAAAAAAAAGATAGTATCTCAATTCCCAGCTTTTCAAAAGGTTTTGCCCATGCCCATGAACAAGCATCTTGAACTCACGATGAATATGAGCTCGAGATTTCCTTTGTAATTTCACAACGAGCATAGCCCTCCTGTTTCTACTGTAGGAAAAGCATTTCTAATTACAAGTATGGGGAATATGCTAGAAATGTAATCCTCTTTAGACAAGAAACCACATGATATTTCACCATTCATTTCCAAGCTCCATATTTTCATCCGATTACCACGAGTCTCCACCGCCCACTCTTATTCAAAACTATATATATGTGTTGTGAATCACGGATCTTCACAATGGTATGATATTGTTCACTTTGAGAGCTTTGAAGCATAAGCTCTCAAGGCTTTGCTTTGGGCTTCCTCAAAAGGTCTCATACCAATGGAGACGTATTCCTTACTTATAAATTTCATGATCATTCCCTAAATTAGTCAATGTGCGACTCCCACCCAACAAACCTCCTCTCGAACAAAGTAACACTATAGAGCCTCTCCTGAGGCCTATGGAGCCCTCGAATAGTCTCCTCTTCACTAAGGCTCGACTTCTTCTCTAGAGAACTTGAACAAAGTACGACCTCTTTGTTCGACACTTGAGTCACTTTTGACTAGACCTTTGAGACTCACAACTTCTTTGTTTGACATTTGAGGATTTTATGGACATGGCTATGTTAAGAGCATGGCTCTAATACCATGTTTAGAATCACGAATCTCCACAATGGTATGATATTATCCACTTTGAGCATAAGCTCTTATGGTTTTGGTTTGCTTCCCCAAAAGTCCTCGTAACAATGGAGATGTATTCCTTAATTATAAACTCATGATGGACTCCTTCCCAACAATCTTCCCTTCAAACAAAGTACACTATAGAGCTCCCTCGAGGCCTATGGAGCCCTCGAACAGCCACCCTTTAATCGAGACTCGACTCCTTCTCCGAACAAAGTACACCCTTTGTTCGACACTTGAGTCATTTTTTACTACATCTTCGAGGCTCACAACTTCTTTGTTCGACATTTGAGGATTCTATGGACATAGCTAAGTTAATGGCATGGGTCTGATACCATATTTGGAATCACGGATCCCCACAATAATATGATATTGTCCACTTTGAGCATAAGCTCTCATAGCTATGCTTTGAACTTCCCAAAAGACCTCATACCAATGGAGATGTATTCCTTACTCATAAACTCATGATCATTCCCTAAATTAACCAACGTGGGACTCCCCTCCAATAATCCTCGACAATAAATGGTATTAGAGCTAGACACCGGGCGATATCGGCTAGCGATAGGCTTGGGCCGTTACAAATGGTATTAGAGCTAGACACCGGGCGATGTGACAGGCTGAGCCCCAAAGGGGGTGGACACGAAGAATGTGTCAACAAAGACGTGGGCCCAAAAGAGAGGTTGATTGGGGGGTCCCACAACGATTGGAGAAGGGAACGAGTGTTAGCGAGGACGCTGGGCCCCGTAGGGGAGTGGATTGTGAGATCCTACATCAATAGGGAAGGAGAACAAAACATTCTTTATAAGTGTGTGAAAACCTATCCCTAGCAGACATGTTTTAAAAACCTTGAGGGGAAACCCGAAAGGAAAAGCTCAAAGAAGACAATATCTGCTAGCAGTGGGACTGGCCAGGCCAGTGTCAATTCTCATTTTGGAACTTTGGCATTAATTTTTTTTTTTTTCAGCAAATGTGTCTTTGTCTAGATTCTTTTGTTCATTATATTGAGGGGGCAGGCAATGACAGGCCATGATATCTTAATTTTAACCTACCAAGTACTTCAGTTTAGGAATGCCAAAGGCAGAAATGACAATAAACTCAAACCAAAATGCTTCAGTTTAGGAATGCCCAAAGGCAGAAATGACAATAAACTCAAACCAAAATGCCTGGGGTACAAGTAGCTTAGCTTCCACTTCACTGAAATCTCAGCCAGTGTCAAGTTGATATATTTATACATTGGCTCAAGTAAAACACTTCAGAAAAAAGTAAATACTCAACATACACAAACAAAAAGCTATTACTTTCAGCCACCGGGAAAAGAATCATTTATACTTTCATAATATTAAACAGGAATTAAAGAAATTCTGAAATTTTAATAACATCGATTACAATATTTTAATTTTCAATTAGTGTATTGACTATAACGACAGCCAAATCATATGCACACGTGCACAAACAAAATGACTGTATTGAATAACATAGACCAGCATGCTCCATAGCAAAAAATATCATATCATTTTCCATTAACCCTTCTGCATCCATCTAAGAGAACCAACTTTGCCTACAACTTAAATTACACTTGAGATTAACCAAAATGGAAGGTACTAGCTGCCTTAGTTCAAAAGTTCGTGAGGAGGATAGTATACTGGATAACTCGTATCATGGCGACGTGATTTAGTTTGGTAAAAGCTATCCAAAGTTGTCCTAGAATATCGCTGACTGTGCTCGTTATTATAGTTATCCAAATGAAATCCATACCCATTATATTGGTTAACTAAACCAGGGTGAAGAAGAGCTGAATAAAAGAAATAAAAATTTGTTTAACCCATGTGGGAAAGACCAAGAAAGTAAAAAAAAAAACACACAATTCCTTAGCAAAACTAACTAAGAAAATACAAAAATAAAGGAAAATCACCTTCTCGATGGTTCTCAGGGTACGCTGAAAACCTGCACGACGTTGACAAGCGATTCGAATACTGAGATGTTTCATTGGAGTAATCTGAAACAATATGTGACCTCGATTTATGAGATATATTTGATGATGAACTGGGTGAAGGCTTGTCTTGCCCAGATACCTGTTTGAACAAAGTCAAAAGCTAAGTCATTCCCATAACTTAATCACTCCCCACACAATCAAAACTGATACAAGAAGATTGCACACTCATCTGATAATACAATTGGAAGTATGAGACTTCACACTACAGTCATATATCAAATGAAATCATCGATAATAAATATACGATTGGAAAAGGAATCTTTATGTAACTATCTTGTTCTTCTTATATTGTTCCTATTTTTTCCAAAATCAGATTAAAAGATTATTTTTAATATATGAAATTATATATTTAAACTTGTTTTGGTTTTCTAATAATGTTTTAGTATCTAACTTAATTCTCCAAACTTCAATATGCTTTTCTGTTTGCCCCCAGACTCTCATCCCTTTCTTGGTTGGACCAACCCAACCGGTGATTTCTGACAAGTCTTTCTTCATTTTTCGAGCAAGAAGCGGAACTACAGGGATGAAATGAAAAGTGTTTCTTACGATTACGCCCAACAGCCCACTTGAGCAATTTTGAGTTCGATTTATGGCAAACAAGGAATTTCCGGCAATAAGGATATCATAAACATAGTTTGACAATATTCTAATCTCACCATCCATTATTCGAGTTTCAAGACAATGATCGTCGAAATTCATTCGAAATCCCATATCGCTAATAGCTTGATGAAACTTAAGGTACCACTCTTGGGAAGAAAGTTTCAAGTCATATAAAGAAAGACTTCTTAGCTTGCAAACCTTATCTTCATGCCCAAGAACCTAAAAACCTAGCCTATTCACCAAAGTCATCAGTAATTGTAGTGAAGAGAGTAATTTATATCTTCCATTTTTTCTTTTTCTTTTTTCTTTTTTTTTCAATAATGTACCAACGCTTGTGTTCGTCCTCTAAAATTGGAAAGCCAATGGTTCTCCAACCAAGTCATATCAAAATTCTAGTAATATAAAGTAAACTAGATTAAATTCATCATGATCCATGAATATCTTGGTTCTTCCCGTCAATTAATTATGATAACAAGGTTGCTTCTAATGCAAACTAGTTTTGTAAATAACAAGAATGAAATCATATAATTGGAATGTAATTTTTAAAGCTTCAAAGAAGTTAGCAAGATACTACATAAAGCCTATGAAGGAAAATATTACAAGTCAATTAAAACTAAAATTTCAAATGCACCGCACATCTTAAAAGACCAGTAAGATCTATATCCAAAAGTGAGTTACGAATCAAAACGCATAAAATAGAGGAAACAGAGTTGATCAAGAAAAACCAATAAAAAAGAAACAATGAAGAATTTGCGTTGAGAAAGAAAAAAGTTACATACTGCAAACTTCAGGGTACGATTATGAAGAGTCACGAGACCAGAGAAAAGCTTAATAGCATAGTTGGTAATGTCCTCATTTTCATATTCTGCAAAAGCAAAACCCTTGGGTTTGCCAGATTCCTTGTCCCGAGGAATGTGCAAGTCGACTACCCGCCCAGCTTGGATTAGAATGTCATAAAGAACCTTGTCGCTTACCCTTTCATCCAAATTACCTACAGAAAGTGGAGAAAGTAACAAAATCAGACTCAGAAGCCTACATATGCAGATCAAAGATGATGGGGAAAGTGAAAATTAGGATTCAACTGTTAGGAATCACATATCTCCACGAAGGTATGACATTATCCATTTTGAGCATATGCCCTCGTGACTTTGCTTTAGGCTTTCTCAAAGGGCCTCATATCAATGGAGATATATTCCTTACTTAAAACCCATGATCATCCTCTAATTGGCCAATGTGGGACTCTCTCCCAACAATTCCCTCGAACAAAATACACCATCGAGCCTCCCCTGAAGTCTATGTAGCCCTCGATCAGTCTCCCCTTAATTGAAGCTCGACTCCTTTCTCTGTAGTCCTCAAACAAAGTACACCCTTTGTTCGACACATGAGTCACTTTTGACTATACCTTCGAGGCTAGCAATTTCTTTATTCGACACTTGAGGATTCTATTGACGTGGCTAAATTAAGGGCATTGCTCTAATACCATGTTAGGAATCACGGATATCCACAATAGTATGATATTGCCCACTTTGAGTATAAGCTCTCATGGCTTTGCTTTGGGCTTCCCCAAAAGGCCTCGTACCAATGGAGATGTATTCTCTCCCAACAATTCTCCCCTCAAATAAAGTACACCATAAAGCCTCCCCTGAGGTCTATGTATGTAGCCCTCGAACAGCCTCCCCTTAATCGAGACTCGACTCTTTTCTCTAGAGCCCCTCGAACAAAGTACACCCTTTTTTCAATATATGAGTCACTTTTGACTACACCTTTGAGGCTAGCAATTTATTTGTTCGACACTTGAGGATTCTATTGACATAGCTAAATTAAGGGATGGCTCTAATACCATGTTAAGAATCACATATCTCCAAAATGGTATGATATTGTCCACTTTGAGCATATGCTCTCAGGATTTGCTTTGGGCTTCTCCAAAATACCTCATACCAATGGAGATAGTATTCCTTACTTCTAAACTCATGATCATCCTCTAAATTAGCCAACGTGGGCCTCTCCCAACCATCCTGAATATGAACCAGATAAGCAAAAAACACGAAGATAATCTAAGAGATCTAACGTTCAACTTCCAACCCTCGCCACCCAGAGGCTGCAAATCTAGTAAGCCAATATAAACAGAAATCAAACATAGTTCCAACAGAAGAAAAAAGTTGAGGAGGAAGAAATCCAGCAAACAATCAAATTCTTTCTGTTCAAGTATGAACCCGCCATTAAAAATCTAAACAGAGCTCCGCGAGAGAATCAACAAATATGATTAAATTAAACACAATTCTTATAAATCAACCACACAAAACTTCACGGAAGTAACAACATCAAGATTAAAACGCAAACGAAAAAGTTCAACGAATTAGGGTAGAGAAAACACGAATAAAGACGGATTGAGACAACAATAAACATACCTACGTAAAGGGTGCAGCGATTTGATGATCTTCCGGACATGATTGGTCTGCAAGTTCAGATGCAAATCGGAAAGCCAAATTTTCAAACGGCAAAAGGAAAAGGGAAGGATGGTGAAGTCAGAGAGCCAATTGACCTTCTCAACCTCGTTATAGCTTTGATTTTGCCGCGTCGATTTATAATGGCGTCTGTATTTCAGCCGCAAATCTCTAAAAAAACTATATTTCGGATTTAGATTTACAAAAGTTCGAACCAAATTTTAAAACTAAAAATATGTAATTTTGTTAATTTTGTTAATAGTAAAAAATAATGTAATATAAGAAAATTTTAATCCTAAATTAATCTATTCTAATATAAAATTCGTATCAACCAATAAATAAGGATAGAATTAAATTAATTCTTTAAGATCAGATATTTATAAGCAAGATTTGGAACTTTATTTTAAATTGAGTTACTCTACCATCGAACTTGATCTAGATTTGATTGAATGACTCGATACAATTTACCACAAGAATTGCTTGAAACTTAGAAATGTCAGAAAGTCTCAACTTAAGAACTCTCCTTCGAAAATCTCTATGCCCTCGTTTTCTAAAACCTTCTCTAAAATCGAGGTCAAAGGCTCGAGAATACATCGTTTAGCCGTAAGCAACGCAAGAACGAATTGGCTTAGCTCACTTGTCGTTGGAAAGTAAGTATCGCACAATCGCAAGTCCGTTGGAAAGAGAATTCGCTTTTCAAATGTCAGAATTTATCTAAACTTTTAATTCTTCAAATGCCCACTGAAAAAAATTAGTGATCATGATCGATAAATTACTCTCCCGTACACTTCAAATGTCCACTAAAAAATAAATTATGCTCATTTTGACAAGTAACTTCTCACTATTTTCCCGCTACAATAATTATATAATTAAAATAATAAATAAAGTTTTCAAATAAATTGTTATTTATAACAACCGCTTCAGTCGTGCAAATATTCGCTCCTAAAGTTGTCATTCCTCAATCGAATCAGCTTGTAACACATGGAGTGAAGGTTGAACCGAGTCTATCCAATTTTATAGGTGAATAATGAATGTTTATTGAATCTTGTTGGTTTGGGATCGTGTAGTGGGTCAAGTTAGAATATTTGGAACACGGGAATATACTTTTGACTCAATTGTTGTTCAAGTTCCGGTCAGGTAATATCGTAAGTCGGGTTCTTGCTTATAATAATTGATTGCACGCAGCTTGTTATACATAGCATAAGATTACAACTCTAGGTCTGAACGATACTTAATGAATTAAAATTGATTTATTAATTAATTTTGTATCATTCGAGCTCGTAATCTTTAGGTTTATAAAGTCTCTTATTAGCTCCTAAAATGATTAATTTATTTGAAATAAAATTTTGAAATAGGTAATTAAATATTTAAAAGATAATGGAGTAAGGGACCTCCCCGGTTCCTTTTTTTAGGGTACCCCCAGGAATAGATCCAGTGGAGATGAGATGGGTCCTGTAGCTTAGAGGATTAGAGCACGTGGCTACGAACCATGGTGTCGAAGGTTCGAATCCCTCCTCGCCCAGAACCGGCCAGAAAGGGAAGGACTTTTCCATCTGGGGTAGGAAAATCATGATCGGGATAGCGGATCCAAAACTATGGAACTTGGGTGTGGGTCTTTTGTTGAAATGTGGAGGTCAACTCCCACTTCTCAATTTAAATGTTGTATTATGACATAATATATTATGAAAGAACGGCGGTTGTCTTGCATAATTTATTATGTCATGTTGGAAAGTATGGAGACGAAAGTATGGAGACCTCGTGCATAACTGTGTATTCACGTGTATTGGGGTAAGTATGGAGACCTCGTGCATAACTGTGTATTCACGTGTATTGGGGTAAGTATGGAGACCTCGTGCATAACTGTGTATTCACGTGTATTGGGGTACTTCCCCACTATGATGAATACGAACGTGTACACTATGAAACTGATTACGACCATTATCTTCACTACGATGATACAACGACCACTATTCCCTTCAGGTGTCCAGCAACAGTTCGCCAGAGCAGTACTACACATTCAATTTATCCAGGACTACAAAGCCGCCTAAGAGAATGAAATGATGTTTTAAATGATAGGTCCCACCATGTTTCATGTCCTTACATTTCACAACCTCGAATAGTGGGACCACTTACTGAATATTTCTTAAAATACTCTAACTCATGTGTTACTCCTACATTTTAGATAAAGATAAGACATTCTATACAGATGAAGAAGGCGATGCATGAAGACCATGGAACCGGTGTTAGGGTAGTTGCATTACATCTTATTTTGTAGTCCTAGGTTAGATTAAGACAATGTTTTGTCTTCTAGTTTTTTATTTTATTGTTTATTCCCGTTTCTTATATGTTTTTGGATTGATTTGATATCGTTTTTTAAATGTTCTAAAGGAATGTTTCCACAGTTAACCGTCATGTCATGCATGTAGTAGCACTGTATTTCAATAAAAAAAAATAGCGTCGTTACGATTACACCAAACAACTCCTCGAGTTGATTTCTATAAATGTACATGTAACCTAATAAATTGAATCAAAATCAGAGGAGATTAAACAACGTCATCGGTCGAACTAAAGTTTTAGCGCCTTTTTTGGTTCATGAGAAATGAGAAAAGGAATGGAAAAGATTATGCATGAGCTTGTCTCGTGAAAAAAAAATTTATACTTCCCAACAAGTTGTTTAGTTTAGCTGCTCCTCGGCTTCCGAGAACGCCCAAAAGAATGTGAGTTAAAATTTTCTCTCTCCTTAGTTTTTTTTATGTCATTTTATATTTTTTTTTTCTTTCTTTATATTCTTTATTTATTTTTAATGTTTATAAATATGTTTAAATTAAATTTATAATAGGTAACAATATAATAATTTTTATATAATAAATTAATAAATTATTATAAATTAATATGAATAAAATTATTTTTACTTAACATAATATATTATTTATTTAAACTATTAACTATTTTTGTTGAAAACATTAATATAATTACCTAATAATAAAATAAGTTAAGTTTATTCAATTAAATAATCTAGTAAAGATGTAGAAGTGTTTAATTTTTTTTTTAATTATAACTAAAAATTTTAATTTAAAATATTATTTGATAATTTAAAATCAATTAATTTTATATAATAAAATTAAATTAATCATAATAATTAATTCTCAATTTATTCAGGTATTTAATTTTTGAAATGTAAATGTATTAATTATTTACTATTAAAAGTTAATATAATTATAAAAAAAATCTAAATAAATTAAAAATCTAAAATTTGAGGCATCATAATATACTTATTAATAAATAAAAATTTAATAAGATTATTTTATTTTTTTGACGTAATAAAAATAAATAAATAATAACAATATTTAATCCTGGAAAATTAAATAATATTATAAAAGGCTTTATTCACTAAATATTTTAAACAAAAATTCTCTCAAAATTAATCCAAAACGGTCAAAATTAGGGTTTTGACCACTCCTCTCTTTTTCCTTCATCCTCCTCTTTTTCTCATCACGTTCAGCAGTACCGGTTCCTCTTTCTCTTCCTTTTTTGACGCCGGCGTGACCCACGGTACGGCGACGACACCCACTCCGGCGCAAGGCAACGGCGGTGCAGCTCCCTCATCTGATCGACAGACACCATTCCTGCGACACACTTCGAGGACGGCATACCTAACTCCATAGAGGTAAGTTCTGCGACAACGAACGCATTCCAGTCGGTACCAGCAATGACCGATTCGTTTCCGTTTTAGGCAGTAAAATCTCGCTGATAGTCCTTTAGGATCTATTTGGTTGATGTAGTTTAGAATTTGGCTAACGTTGTTTCTGGTTCTTTTAGGATTCTCGGTTCAGTAACATCTGTAGTAACTTAGAGATCCGAGGAAGTGGTTTCTTCGTTGTGGTGGTGAATGTTTACAATGCATTGTCAATAGCCCTAGAAATAGCAAGTTACATTTGATTAAGGTCTTTAGTAAGGATCTAAGGCTCAATCCTCAATAATGATATCCTTCAGTACTTTCTTTATTTCAACTCAGTTCTAATGAAAGCGCATTCACTCTCTCCCAGTCTACCTGCTTGAACAGTTGAACTTCCCTTCTCATTCCTTTTTTTTTTTTTTGGCTTAAGTTTTATCAACGTTTCCCTCCACTTCTCTTACCACAGCTGGTTTCCCTTTGAGTTCAGTCATTTATTTAGATGCGGGTTCTCTTTGTAGTTCTTTGTATAAAGAAGATATGGAATCATTAGAATCACGTCTTTTCTTCTCCAGTTTATTGCATGTATCACTTGATTTATATGTTCTTTCAAATGTATTATTGTAATAGTAATATTAGTGTCTAAATCGAATCGCATTCCAGCGAGAATAGGTTAGATTGGTCTCTATATCTAATAGTAAATTTACTCATATTGTTGCTGAAAGCGATTTTTTTCCTTACGTTGAAAACCCTCAAGAATTTAAGTTTCCATCCAATGAGTAAATACTATTTTGTGAAATTTATTTTACTGGGAGTTTTCGATTTGTTTATAAGTTGGAATTTGAACAAACGTTTATGATTTAGGGCCAATATTTTCAATCTCGCAACTGAAATGAAGAAACATTGTAGTTCGGTTCCTAGCTCTAGTAAACAAATGATGGAGGATGAAAGAGAAGATCTTGAATATTCTTCCTCAGAAGAATCTCTTGACTCGGTATTTTTTAGCAGTTAAATTTATGTTTATGTTACATTTTTATTTGCAATATTGACTTCACTGTATTCGTATAGGAAGAAGAGAATATAGAGCGTGAACTTGCAGATGTGACTTTTGAGGAGTTACAGAGAGTACGGTCTGATGGATCACACTCGATGTACCAAAAGACCAACCAAGAGAAGAAAGGCAGGCGAGCAAACAAGAACAGGTAGCTTATAGGTACTTTTTTTTCCTTAATTTATTTGTTTGCTAGTAAATGGAGATTATGACTGTAATTTCTTTGTGAAGGCCAATGGAGGTTAGCAGCAAGAAACCAGTTGGTAGGTTTAGAGAGGTCATTCAGGCTCCTAAAAACGTGAGTTGGTTATTCCTTTTTTGTTAGTTTAGTATCCAAATCTATGGCATTTTCATTGTTTGTATGGAGCCAAATTTACTGAATGATTATGAGAGTCACACCTCCTGTTATGGAGTTCTATCGAAACCTTAAAAAATAGTTACATCTCTGTCTGCACTTACACATGTGTGGAGTTTGTTTCATTGATTATTTGTCGGTTTTCAGATGGTACGTGATCCACGTTTTGAGTCTCTAACCGGCTCTCTTGATGTTGAGGGGTGAGTTTTTCTTGATATGAGAATTGATGAACTCTTTGGCATGTTGTACCAACAACAAAAAAAAAAAGGCGTGTTAAATTTTTGTTCATGGTATTTTTGTAATTATCTTTCTTCTTTGTTTGAAATTGACATTGTTTGTTTTATGTTTCTTTGAATCTTCAGATTTAAGAAGAGATATAGTTTCATTTATGAGAATAATCTTCCAGCTGAAAAAGAGGTCTACTTCTTTTTCTGTTCCCTTCATATATTACCGTATTGATATGATTTCTCATTTTTAGATTTTAAATTCTATTAACTTGGATGCCATTTTGTGTATTGCGACTTTCACTGATACAACAGGAACTGAAAAAGCAGTTAAGGAAAGCCAGTGATTCAAACGTTGTTGAAGAATTAAAGAAACAACTGTCTTGGATTGTAAGTATTATTATTTTGATTCATTTATAATGAGTTGCATATCAAGTCTGTTTATTTATACGACGACATACGGAAACATGTTTTATGGTCCTTAATTATAAAAATGGTAGAAAAATCAGAATGAGTTTACTATGTCATTACGAAGTTATGTATGATCATAATCTTATTAATTGTGTATATTGGTTTGTTTTGTTTAGATTTTAGATAACTTTTTTTAATTTAATTTCAGGACAAGCAATTCAAATCGGACTCCACAAAGCGTGTAGATGCTGCAATTCTGGCCAATCATAAAAAGAAAGAGAGAGAAGCAGCCAAGCATGGGAAAAAGCCCTTCTATCTTAAGAAATGTAAAACTTTTCTTCCTTTCTTTTTGCATGAGTTTTTCTCTCAGTGGTGTGCAATTAGGTTATAGCCTTAGACGTGAAACTTTTATTTTAAACCTTGGGTGACCTATGGTACTTTTTTTCTAATAGTATTCATGCAAGTGAGGGACCATTGAACTTTGGACTCATTTTTGTGATTAGACCGTAACATCAGTACCTCAGCTGGAATTTAAATTGATTACTATGAATCAAAGAACATTAGTTCGGTTCTTATAAGTTTATAATTTCTCCCTTTGCCCCTGCCAAAAAAATAAAAAATAAAAAATAAAGAAAGAAAAAAGAAACAGATGAAAGAAAATAAGAAAAAAGTGGGCGTGGACATTGAGGGAGAGTGAAATTTGATTTCTGACATAAACACACTACACATATTTTAGAACACATGATGTGAAGTGTTTGATTGTTTTATTATTTTTTTGAAATCTTGGACACATTGGGTTTAGCATATGTGAGGGATGTAGTTTGGTAGAAACAGAAAATTTATGTGAAGAATGGATAGGTTTTCATAAAAATTGATGTATAAATGAATAGAAAGCTTAAAGATACATATAAATTTAACGAAAGAAAGAAAAGAGAAAAAATAGATTTCACTTGATAAAATTTACTAGCTTGATGTGGTAAGATGTGGAATTGACAAGTTTGGCTCCTTTTGGGTGGGACTTTATTTTTTGTATGCTATTTCTATTCATTCATTTTTTTTTTCAATGAAAGCTTTATTTCTCAGTAGAACAAATGATCTGAAAGTGATGTATAAAAGTTTGAGATGCTCATTTTCTTTTATTAAGCTCGTGATTTTTTGTGGAATACTTGATTTTATTTTATTGTTGGAAAAGAGTTCATCGAGGAATATAATTTATTCTGCAAGTTATATATTTGCTTGAAACTTAACAGATGTAAAGGCGAAATTGTACATACAGTTTTTTACGATATATAACTCATCATGTTTGGAATCTTTATTGTGCGTATAAAAATAATACTTTATTAAATGTGTCCTGGCGAGTTTCATGGTGTCACTATTAGAATTTTCAAGATATAGTATGTTGTTTTGGCTTATGTCCATGTTGTATCCATGTCCTGAATCTATGTGGGTGACCTTCAGGTCATTTCATAGTTGTGCATTCAGAATCTAGGTGTAGGTGGCTGTGTAGAAAATAGTATTTTGAAATCCAATCTCTGAGTAAGAGTCTCAAGAGGGTAGCTAGGTCATTTCGGCTAAATAGTTATATGGCGATTCTTCATGGAGCTAGACGCTTTGTGGTAGAGAACTGTGAGTAGGTATGACCCTTGCTCTTTATAAGGGTGTGGAAACCTCTCCCTAGCAGACGTGTTTTAAAAACCGTGAGGCTGACAACGATACGTAACGGGCCAAAGTGGACAATATCGGCTAGCTGTAGGCTTAAGTTGTTACAAATAGTATCAGAGCCAGACACCTGGCAATGTGTCAGTGAAAATGTTGAGTCCCGAAAGGGGGTGGACACGATGCGGTGTGCCAGCAAGGACGCTGGGCTCCTAAGGGGGGGGGGGGTTC
>NW_019268556.1:1098400-1110582 GCF_002738365.1 Cucurbita moschata | reverse complement strand
GGGGGGGGGGGGGTGGATTGTAAGATCTCGCATCGGTTGGAGAGGAGAACAAAGTATTCTTTATAAGGGTGTGGAAACCTCTCTCTAGCAGATGCATTTTAAAAATCTTGTGGAGTAGCCTGAAAAGGAAAGTCCAAAGAGGACAGTATCTGTTAGCGGTGGACTTGGACGGCTGCAAAATTAGTTTGTTTGATTGGAATCCGATTATATTTTTAAAACTATCACTTTTTATTTATTTATTAGAATTTTAAGATGCTTCAAGGTCTTATTATATATTTAGTCTCCAGTCTTTTTAGCAGCCTAGTAATATCTTGTGACCCTATTCCCTTATCTTGTTCTTTGCAGCTGAAATTCGAAAGCAAAGGCTTACTGAAAAATACAACACTCTCAAGGTATGAATCCGTCATTTGTATTTCATCATTGTCAGTTTAATGCCTCATTATGCTTGTAAATAAGCAACTAATCATTCGGGAGTTGAACGAACAGTCCACGGGGAAGCTCGACGCCTATATGGAAAGGAGGAGGAGGAAAAACGCTGCGAAGGATCGTAGATACATACCGTATCAAAGGTCAAGCAAGAGTGATGAACAAGAGTGATGGTAAAAACGGGTATTGTTCTCTTGGTTGCTTTGGTTTTAGGAGATTCATGGTTCCATATTTTGAGATTTAGAGAAGAAAATGGCTTACTCATAGATAGTTTATAATTTGTTGAATGTTGTTATGTATTGTTTGATGATATGTAAATCTGATGTCAAAATATTTATAATAACTTCTTGTCTTCTTTTAGCTCCAATTTTTGTACTTTTTTTCTAAATGTTTTGACCGTGTACCTGGTCTCCGAGTTGGGTTGAAAGTTCGGGTTGGTTGGATTGATAATCCAATTTAACCCAAAAAAATTTATAACCCAGTCGTCTATTTTTAGGTTGGGTTGTTAAAAAAAAATTAATTTTTAAAAAAGTTTTATATATCATACAATTTTATACAAAAGATGTTAAAAGTTCATGACCAAATATTTTAAAAAACAAATTTATTAATAATAATAAGTAAAAATGTAATGTCTTAGATTCACCGCTAGTAGATATTGTTTTCTTTAGACTTTTCCTTTCGGGTTTCCCCTTAAGGCTTTGAAACGCGTCTGTTAGGGGAAGGTTTCCACACCTTTATAAATGGTGGTTTGTTCTCCTCCCCAATCAACGTGAGACATCACAATCCTCCCCAATCAACGTCCAATCGCGTGGGTCTACCCCCAGTCCGCCCCCAAAATCTACCCCCTTTGGGGCCAGCGTCCTTACTGGCACACCGCCTCGTGTCTATCCCCCATCGGGAAACAGCAAGAAGGCTGACACATCGTCTGGTGTCTCGCTCTGATATCATTTGTAACGCCCCAAATTCACGGCTAGCAGATATTGTCATCTTTGGGCTTTCCCTTTCGGACTTCCCCTCAAGGCTTTAAAATGCCTGCTAGGAGAAGGTTTTTCAGACCGTCATAAATGGTCGGACTTCCCCTCAAGGCTTTAAAATGCCTGCTAGGAGAAGGTTTTCAGACTGTTATAAATGGTAGTTTGTTCCCCCTCTCCAACCAACGTGGGACATCACAATCCACATTTTAATATAGTTTAATATTGTTGTAAGAACATCACAATCCACATTTTAATATAGTTTAATATTGTTGTAAGAACTAAACACAACTAAATATAAGAAAAAATAAAAAATATTTTACTAAAAAAAGTAGTATGAATTATTGAGATACTTTTAAGAAACTAAAAAAAATGAAATAATAAAAATAATAAAAATAATAAAAAAGAAAAAAGAAAAGAAAAAGAAAAAGGAAAAGAAATAGAAGATGTGTACAACAAGAATTGACGGAAGCTTGGAGTAATTTAATAAGACCGAACTCTGGCAGATCCATGAAAACACTAAATTGTCTAAAACTGTTTTAATGTATTTTATACGTTTTTCTTTGGGTTAACTTGAAATTTTTGTCTCATGAACCGGAAACCAAACTCAGATAATTCAGGTTCAGAAAAATTAATTCGGTACAACTCGAAATGTTAATCCAATCAGACTCAACTCCTATAAATCGGGTGGGGTTAGTCTGAGTTGTCGAAAGAAATGAATGCGTTGTTTTGAAAACAATTTATTTATTATTATTATTATTATTATTATTATTATTTTTTTTGCTGTTAAGCACCGCCTTTACTGCATCTTCATCGCTCCCAAACTCTAGTGTTGTATCCTTAATACTATCGTCAAAATACAGGCGCCTAAGTCTAACTCTTGATTCACCTTTATTGATTCTCGTCCTATCATATCTAAATTCAACAATTTATCTGGATATATTGGGTCCGACATCCTTCATCTCACTGAGCCATAATAAAGGTGCAAGGAGTGAACTATAGAAACATTTATTCTTAGTTTGATTTTATTAAGAAGTAAAATAAAACAGATAAATTGAATACCAACTTTATTTTTGTGAAAATAAAAAAATATTTAAATAATACATTTTTTGACAGCTCCTTATCAACATTTTGGCTGATCTAGTTTGGGTCTTATATGTTCAGACCCTTTTCTACTAGTTTCAACTCTCTAAAAACATTTAAGGTTAATATGATTCTTTTAACTAGTTTAAATTATTTGGAATCTTGATCCTTAGGCGCATGTCTCAGCAACACAAAACGAGGGTTTTGCTCGTTATAGGACTTGACCAAACATCTCACGACACGAGCTGACGACAGCCATGCAACACCTGTATGAAATTACCATCCCGTTAAGGACAAGTTTTGTTGTTCATATGTCAAGGGCTGGTAAGGTTTTGCGCGTTGTATCGAATTAAACCACATGCTCCACCGCTTGTGCAGGCCCCCGTCAATTCCTTTGAGCTTCGGTCTTGCGGTCGTACTCCCCAGGCGGAGTGTTTCACGCGTTAGCTGGGCCCCTGATCCGTGTAAACCAAGGGCGAACACTCATCGTTTACGGCATGGACTACTAGGGTATCTAATCCCATTCGTCCTATCGTATATAAATTATTTTATGCAAAATTAGGTGAATCAATTCCCATAATATAATTCTAATTTATAATTTTAGGACTCTTTAAGTGAATTAAATTTAGCTTCAACTTACGCCAATTAAGTGGCTCTACTATCTACATAGTTAGAAGAATTGTCTTATATATGATGATACGTGCCCAATAGCCCCTACACATGTTATGTGTTTGGTACGGTTGTTATGTTTGATGATATGATATGTTTTGCTATATGCTATACCCCAGATACCTCAAGTAATATTATAACGTAAATGGATGACATAATCTAAATGGATGTCATATTATGTCGGATGAATTATATTATGATATGAGATCACATGTTGTACTATGACATGAATATGCTTACAATGAAATGTTATGACATGCAAATTAAAAGTTTTAGGATACACAACTCCTAAGTGATGTCATGGATGATATAATTTATGAAAGCTTATGTATGCATGTTGCGCTGCATGATTTATTTTTTAAAATGAAAAATATAGGAACCTTATGCATAATTGTATGTTCACATGCATCGGGATACTTCCCTTTTATGATGAATACAAACATGTACACGATAAGAATGAGATGATCATCATGCTTGACATGGTATATGACTGTCACTCTACAAGCCAGAAAAGCTAGCCCGACAAGCAAACCTAGGGGGTGTGTGAGCCGATCTGGTGGGCCCACGCTTGCACATGTGGGTCGTGTGTAAAAGAATACTACACACCCAATTTATCTGTCGAATGTGTTTGCATTCTCTGACCCCAATGTACGGTTGATGGCGACACGCATTAAAAAAACATGCATTCCCTGACCCCGTCGTTTTAAATCTTTCTTTGGTTTTGTTTTATTTTGCAATGAATATTTTGTCATTTTATTTTACAAACGTATAAATTCATTGCATCATTTTATGAATTATTTTAAATGAAGAACAAAGCAACTCTAGTTCCCTTTAAACATTAGAGTCATTACATCAAGGCAAGGGTAAGAGATAGAGATCCATTCCTAAGAAAGGTTTATTCAAACATCTACAGCCTTACAATGACAAGTTATGTCTAAAGGAATTGAGTCCTATTATGATGTATACGAGGTTGTTCTTTACCAGAATCCTTCTACAAATGCCATAATAACACAACAGTCAAACAATATGGCTTCCCTTCAACATTGAAACTCATCACCACCTCAACAACAATAGATACTAAAAAACTTCAATTGATAGTTCTAACACACCAATTGATAGTTGGATTAAGTCGGTTTATGGGTTTAAAGTAATGGCATATGATAAACTTCCACTCCTTTTCGCCATGCATAAACTAAACCGACAATTAGGATAAGCACGAAAATTAAAGCTTCTATAAAGACAGATACCCCTAATACATCAAAACTCAATGCCCAACGCACGTCCAAATGTTGGTTACTTCTTAGATATACTGAGTTGAATCAAATCAACACAAAGATTATTTAAAAGCCAATCAAGATACCACATCATAAAAAATCAATCACATCATTTGTTCGCCATCAACAACTTAGGATAAGTACGAAAATTAAAGTTTCTATAAAGACGGTGTACGTCCAAATGTTGGTTACTTCTTAGATACACTGGGTTGAATCAAATCAACACAAAGATTATTTAAAAGTCAATCAACATACCACATCATAAAAAATCAATCACATCAACTGTTCGGCATCAACAACTTAAATGTAGGTATTAAGGTAATGACAGACTGAAAGCTGCATTTTCATAAACTGCATACTCTAAGGCTAAAAATGAACAGCAGAAAAGTCTATATAATATACATATGAGACAGAATTTAAGCAAATAAATCCTTTTGGAAGTATTGTGTAGACACGAATCATACAAATACGAGACTTCAACTTCCTTTATTGTCTTTTCGAAATCTAGTCACAAACTGGGAGTGGGACTATATATGAAAAATACACTTTCAGAGGCATAAAAAAATTCCAATGTAGACTACCTCAATTTTTTACTATAAACAGAAAAATTGCATTTATCAAACATCACCTAAAGAAATAACACAATATCCATTTTAACATAACTCACATCCCCAACTTACACTTTACATGCAAGGGTCAAAAAGATATATTTTCGTACCTGATATGCATTTCGTCGAATCCATCTCTGGGAGCCACGAGACGACAAATCTACAAAAGATAATCTGCATCTTCCAAATATTTTTGTAACAAGTAGAACTCACACATTACAGCAAATCCATTAGGGGAGGTTGTCCAGATGATGATTTATTTTGAGTAGAACGAGATGTTGATGAAACCCCCCTCCCTCTTCCTCTTCCTCTACCAACAGCATTTGAGGGGGGCGGGGCAAGTCTAGGTGCAATATTATTCCCACTCTTACTAGGCGCAAATATGGATCCAAGATCAGTTAATTTTTTGTCCGCATCATATGCATGTTGGGATGATATTCCCTGGTTTTGCTTCTGGAATCCAATAGAACTTTGGGAATTGAAGCCCCCAGTTCCCAGGCTGCTTGAATTGAAAGTTGAATTGCCATGATTTTGTCTCATTGGTTCACTAATATTTTTGTTGTTGAGGGTCCAACTGGCATTGCCGTTTGTTTGAAAGTTCAAACTGTTCGATGTACCCACAGTTCCATATTTGTTCATGGATGGTCCAACCACCCCATTGTTGGAAGCTTGAGACGCATTTCCTAATGAGCCACTAGGACGTGGAGGCCAGTCAGCAAAAGGGTCCACATTATCCAAGCTTGAAGTAGATGATTCTCCTGTAGTTGCTTGCATCCCAGAATTAGATACTCTGGGTGCACCGCCAGTAGAATTTCGAGGCGGCCACTCAACATCAACTGGAAGGCAAGATGCGACAGTTTGATTACTAGACAGAGATGTTGTCACAACAGAATTTGTTTGTATAGAATTTCCTGCTACGGATTGACCACCAAGAACAGCAGGCGCAGACGAGATAATGCTAGTAGAATTTTGTGGGGTTGTATGTCCCTTAGACATAGGTCCCCAATCTTCATCCCAAGCAGATCGACCTTTTACCGTTGGAACGACAGTATCACTAGCTCTGATTGATGACTGGGGTTGTGGACCATTAGAAACCAAAGAGGATTTCATCTCTGGTACTCCAGAATCAGAAACATTGACTCCTCTTTTCTCTTCTATTTTCCTGTGATGGGAAAATATCGTTAGAATTAGATAGATACTGCAAAGACTCTTCTAAATCATGAAGTCAAATGCATGTGCAGGACCTAAATACTGCATACAGATGTTGGTTGCAGTGGTAAACAATATTACCTGAGAACGTCCTTGACAAAAAGCATATATTTAGCAAACTGCTGAACATTTAATTGTTGGGCTGTAAGAAGAGGCATGAGTAAAGGAAGAACATGCTCCGCAACAAATTCAATTCCATACTGAAAACAATTTTGACAGAAGGTACATTAGTTCAAGTCATTTACAAAAATCATCTGCAACAGTATCCTTCCAAACAACAGGTTGAAGTAGATATGGAAAGTACCTGCTTAAGGATTGAGTTTGCAACCCCAAGGGTACACATGAGAGTGGGAGCAGATTTGTCTACAGCTGTACAACGTTGAATTGTTTGCAAGATTTCTAGAACTGCATGTTTATCAAGCGTCTGAACCAATTCTCCAAGGCACAGCAACGCATTAACTCTAACCTGTACATGGGAGGAAAATTCCAAAGTATCGTTCACATTTTAACTTGTGTAAAACAGGTCATAACATTCAGCCGAAAAGTGGCAATCATTGTAGGGGATAACACACTGGCACACTGAAAACCAATAGCTAGACCAAATAGAATTAAATTATATATATATATACATACATATACACACATTTATGAGAAAAACTAGAATGTGTGCATGCATGTAGATCTCGTTAGTCAATAGAGGGTGGAAAAATGTTAATTTACCATTCCAAAATCACCAAGACACTCGTTACATCTTCAATTATGCAAAGCAATCAGAACGAAGCATGGTCCAGGTAAGTAATTCATGTCAACCACGTTATTACAATTTTTTCATGTTCACAATCTCAAGGATACAAAGGCTAACAGATGAATGCATTTACAAAGTGACCATGTATAAATCTATTGTAACTTTTTTTTTTTTTAACTAGGAAATAGAACTTTCATTAGAAGGGGAAAAATCACAAAAAAGATGACAGCCAACCAAAATAAACAAATACTAAAAAACTTGAAAGAATGAAAAACCACAAAAAACTGCAAAAACATACATACCGCAGCAACTGTTGTCTTTAGAGCTAAACCATGGACACGAGGCAAAATTGTTTGTTTCACTAACTGTAAGAATACAACAATTTAAGTAAATGTGAGTGTCATATAAAAGGTCAAAAGAAATAATATTTGATAGTTCAAATTACATCTTGCCACAACTATATTGACGCAGGAAATATAATGTTAGCATAGGAAATAAAAATAAAGAATTTCATTGCACGTGGATTTCATTTTTAGCCAATAAAATCTGTATCAATGTCTACAGATTCAATGACAGGGAAAACTGCTCAAGGTGTGCAGTCCTGTGTTTGGACCACGGGGTGGGTTGAGGCAAGAAGACCTGCTGTCACCCTTACTCTTTATTTTAGTGGTGGATGTTCCCCGTAGACTTGTTCCCTCAGGATCAGAGAAGGGTATGATCGAAAGTGGTTAAGGAGTTAGTTCATCTAGCCCACCTACAGTTTGCAAATGGCACTCTATTCTTTCTTTTAAGGTAGGAAAGCTCCTTCGTTAATCTTAATAGGTTTTTGTCCTTTTTTTGAAGAGATTTTCAGGCTTGAGATTAATAGAGGTAAGAGTTCCGTGTTGGGTATAAATTGTTATCCTTCCAAGTTAAGCTCGGGGGCTTCTATGGTGGGTTGTAACGTGTGCCAGTTCCCTCCCTTGTACTTAGGGCTCCCCTTGGGTGGGAATCCAAGGAGCTTAACATTTTGGAACCCTAGCATGCATAAAACTCGGAAGAGATTGTTTGCCTTTAAAGGAAGGTACTTCTCTAAAGGGGAAAACTTGTGGTAATCCAATCTGTGTTGAAAGGGATCCCTTACTATTTCTTGCCAATCTTTAGGATTCTTGTCTAGATAAGTGTCCATTGAGAGAGTTAAAGCAGAGTTTCTATTGAAAGGGATTGACGAGGGAGGAGGGCCCCACCTGATCAAGTGAAAGGTGGTCATGAACTCAATGTATCTAGGAGGGTTAGGCATTGGGAGCTTGAGGTTACGTAACACAGTTTTCCCAACTAAGTCATTGTGGCACTTCTTCCTAAAGCCTAACACGTTGGGACATAGAGTACTTGCGAGCAAGTATGGCCCACATCCTTTTGGTGGTGCAAGGGTGATGGTTCTAGGGGTCTTAGCAAAAACCTCTTGTCAATCTTTAGGATTCTGGTGTAGGTAAGTGTCCATGGAGAGAGTAGAGAGGAGTTCCTATTGAAAGGGATTGACGAGGGAGGAAGGTCCCACCTGATCAAGTGAAATGTGGCCATGAACTCGATGCATCTAGGACAGTTAGGCATTGGGAGCTTGAGGTTACGTAACACAGTTTACCAAGCTAAGTCGTTGTGGCACTTCTTCCTAAAGCCTAACTCATTGAGACATATAGAGTAATTGCGAGCAGATATGACCCATATCCTTTTGATGGTGCAAGGCTGATGGTTCAAGGGGTCTTAGCAAAAATGCCTGGGTTATTTTTTCGAGATTTCCCTCTTTTTCTCTGTTTATGCATTGTTCTCTTAAGGAAAAAGATTTATTTTTTCGAGGATTGCTGGGGGGATAAACCGTTGTGTATTCTGTTTCCACGTTTATACCAGATTTGAAACAAAATGTTGCATTCGGTGGACTCAGTGCTGCCTTCCTCCAAAAGGTTTTTGCTTTCGTTAGACTTTTGATGACCTCTATCTGAGAGGGGTAATAGATGTTAGTTTTCCCATGAGAAAGGATGTTCATATTTGGTACTCTAATCCTTCTACGAGGGTTCTCACGATATTCCTTCTTCCATGTTATGTATGGCCTTTCTCCCCACCCAGGGCCTTTGTTTTATCCTCTCTTTGGCCGGCTATAAAATTCCGAAAAAAGTCCGAGGTTTTTGCATAATAGGTTTAGTATAGGGGTAGAACATCTTGGATTGTTTCCAAAGGCATCCTTTCTTTTTTTTTTCTTTTTCTTTTTTTTTTCTTTTTTTTTTTTGTTGTTGTTGCAATGGTGCACTATTTGTAGGAGTCATGAGGAGGACCTCGATCATTTGTTGTGCGATTGACAATTTGCTCAATTCTTTTGGAGTTGCTGGAGATCATTTAGTGTGTGTGGAGAACTGAGTAGGGATGGTAATTCGTTGTTGGAGGAGGTGCTTCTAAATCTCCCTTTAAGGGAAATGGACAAAGTCCTATGACAAGCAACCTTCTTTGTTGTTTGTAGAGTATTTAATTGGAAACCAATACTAGAATTTTCGAAGAGGTTGTGAGGAGGTTTGGAATGTTATTTTGGGTTGACGGTTAATAAATAAAGGAAACTCGGAGTTTAGGGGGCAAGCATTTTCTAAAGATAGTTTGTGGGAGATTCCAAGCCTTTCAGAATGCTTGGAAAACTTACAATTTTCCTTCAATATTTTATGTTAATTTTCATTTCAATTTCCAGTTCCCATCATAGCCATCAAAGATAATTCTTTACACACTTCTTACCCTCTGCCAGCGAAATTACAAATAAACTCCTCCATCCCCCAAACCAATTCATAAAATAATATCACTACTACACAAATGAAAAAAAAAATGCAACAAAATAGCCAAATTACATTTTACTAAGAGAACAAAGAAATAGAATTCTAGATTCTAGAGCTCATTTCAGAGTTTGAAAACCAGAGAGTAGGCAAAACTTGTTGAGACAACATAAAACTACCATTTCTTTATTAGAAAAGGTTTCAAATCACACACTCAAAAAAAAAAAAAAAAAAAAAAAAAAAGGTTTCGAAGTATTTGCATCTAGTATCACTTCTGTGATGCCTTAGTAGGCTAGCAATCCCACCTTCATGAAAAGGAAGGGGGTTTGCGGGGATAATCTAGAAAGAGATCATAAACACAAGATATGGAGCTCTCACCTGTGTATCAAGTTGCTTAGCAAGGGAAACTGATTTCCTCAGAACCTCCTCTTGTATGCGAGCATCATTATCATCATAAGCCCGAACAATCAATGGCAAGACATTTGTCATTAATTGTGCTTGACTGGTCTGGAAAAAGGAATGGCAAGACAAGGAGTGAAAAATAGAGGAAAAAAGGAATATATACACTGCAGGTTGAAAAACCAGCCAGGGGTAATAAATGTTCAAGTGTTCACAATGAAACAAATTCATACAAACATTTTCATGATTAATGGTATAGAATCATTCTAAGTTGAGATAACATGCCAAGATTTCTTAAACACTGGGACCTAGTATTAGTAATAGTTCATGCATGGTCCCACTACCACCAACATCAATTTCTCTTATGCTTTTCCTTTCAGTTTCGTTGTCTGAGGCAACAATATCCGTACACAACCAAATTTAGTGACAAGCACCAAAAGAAACCTTCGATACTATTACCTTCAACACCTTTGAAAACAATCCTACTGAGAACACCAACAACAATGAAAAAGAGTAAACAAGACAGGATTAACATGCCAAAGGCCTCTTAGCACTTTAATCTTACTCCTCGGTTGTCCATTAATGAGAATCGAGAATTTAACAGTTCTAACACAGCTCCAAATCTAGGATCTCCAATGTACCAAAATCCTTTCATCTCAAGGACTATGTCAAGGAAGTTTCAATCCACGTGGTCATAAGCCTTCTTGAAATCAATCTTAAAGATAACCTCTTGTTTTCGACCTTTATAATCCTCAATAGTCTCATTTGCAGTGAAAGCCTTGTCAAGAATTTGCCTCCCCACTATAAAAGCACCCGAAGTCTAAAAGATCGACAACATGAGAACCTTTTTCACCCTGAAAATCTTAGCTATAATCTAAACACACTTGTAACTAGGCTGATGGGCCTGAAATCCTCAACCTTGTTCGCCCTTCACTTTTTGAGGATAAGATGAACAAAAGTTTCATTCAGAGAATTATCCAAGATATCCCTGTCGAAGAACTCTCTGAAAACCCTCCCAATTATCCTTGAAGGCTAAAGAAAAGCCATTAGGACCATGGACTTGTTTCTATCACTCAAAAACCACCTTTCTAATTTCTTCCAAAGAGAAAGGGGAATCCAACTCAGTCTTCTCACTCACTGAGGACACTAGTCTAAGCCTTCAATAGATCATAATAGTTACAATCATGAATAATTAAAACAAAAGAAAGAAAAAAAAACAATGAGAGAAAAAGAGACTCCATTGTGAACAATTGAGAGCCGGCTTCTTAAGAGTGAACCACTGAATCTAACTATTTTGAGATCTCCTCCTAACTTCCACCCTAGTCATTGAAGACTTTAATTTCTCCTCTACCCCAAACGGTTTACCCTTCACCGTGTTCAACCAAATGATTTAGGCTTTTTCTATAATTTATGACCAGAAAGGATCTAGAATAAATCTCCATTTTATGGCTGCTAATTATTTAAATTAGGATTGTACTCCAACCCAGCCCATCCCTTGCTCCACCATTAGAAAATTTGAAATCTCCAAAAATGGCCCCTACTGTTGAATAGATTCTGTACTCACAAGGAACCTTCCTTTTTGGTCTTGTTGAAGAACTTATCCACTGGATCTGCAATAATGGCCATTATGTTCCAATCTACACAACAATTTTTCCTCTTTCCCCTTGACATCACCGTTTTATGAAAAGATGAGGAACTAGAGAACTATATGTAATTAGTTACATTAAAGCCCGTAAATCACCCAACAAGCATCACCACACAAAAAGCACAATTACTTGAATTTACCTTGTTAATTATAAGATCAGCACGCTTCACAAGCAGCAACAATGTGTCACCTGCAGCAGTACTCAGAACAGGAACAAGAGATGGCAAAGTTGATAGCTCAAAATCATGTTTATCCTGCAAGCTTCAAGAAATTAATCTTATTTTCCAATAATAGAATCCCACAAAACTAATAGATGAATAGCGGAAGACATCAAAGATTAAAAAAAAAAAAAAAAAAAAAAAAAAAA
>NW_019268556.1:1093014-1098233 GCF_002738365.1 Cucurbita moschata | reverse complement strand
AAAAAAAAAAAAAAAAAAAAAGCCACAATTAACCTGCAGAATATACTAGAAAAGACTACAATTGAGAAAATAGGAACCAACGACTGTGATCTTGAAAGGCTCATTCACCCTCGCCTCATATTTAGTACCTATCATTTATGTATAGAATTTTTTTTTTTTTTTTTGTAAAGCTCCTTGATATAGGAGTATGAATAGGTTTCCTTTTTCTTACAATTCAACCCATCAATAAAAAATTCTGTTTCTCAGAACAGAGAAGAGGAAGGCATCAACTAAGGAGAAAAGCTCACAATATATCGGTCGCTTAAACATTATTTCCTCTCTTGTGACTGCACATGAAATGTCTATTTTTTTATCAAAAGGTAATCAAATAATTATAAATCGACAATATAGTCCTGCTAACATGTCACAATTTGATTAGATACTAGATTCAAGTCACTAAATCCATGTATTTCCTCAAAAATTAAAAGTTCAATCTCCTGATTCCATATATCAAGCTAGACAAATCTCAACTCTTTGGTGTGTTTTAAACACCTCAGTCCCAAAAGTAAAGAAAAAGAACAAATCCATGCATTACAAAGTCCAAATTCACGCAAGAAACCAGGCAGCCTAATAAAAAATACCATGTTTGGTAAAACTAATTGTTCATTCATTTATCTAAAATCACTCTTCATTTTATTCTTACGCACAAAATCACATGCCTAGCCATCTTTAATAAAAACAGCTTTCCTAAAAAAATTTCATAAACAATATTTTCAAATTCCAATTCTATCCTTCCACATATCTTCTTCGTCTTCTTCTTCTTCTTTTCACATCTATTTCATCCTATATAAATGAAGTTTTAATTCATTCAATTTTCTTACAACAATTGTTTTTCCTGAACATTTATTAAATAACTTAAATCAAACACAATGACTTGCACTTTAAATCATATAAACTTTTAAACAATTAATTTATAAAAAAATATATATTGGAAATAATGTCTATTTTGGTCAATATAGCTAAAGCTCAACAACTTAATAATATTTTATCAATCCCATCTACTGATTCAAGTTTAAAATTAAAATTTATCAAATGCTAATTTACTTCATGCTGTAGCATTTTTTCTAAAAGCACAGCTGCTAGGCTGCTCGCAGTTGTCTAAAAAGCAACCGCAATCCTGAACTAAACCTAATGCTCTAAAGATACCCAAAAGATACCAACTCCAAAAGGAGTGTAAAAAAAATGAAAAAACAAAATTACAGAGGGCAACTTCAGGTTATTAGTGGAACTGCAGTACAAAGTAATCTTATTAGAAAAAATAAATGGCATCAGGAATATAACACAAATTAATAAACTCCATAGGGTCATCGATTCTAAAAACTTCAACGTCAACTTTTGCATGCAACCTTCTTAAGATTAATAAATAAAAAATGAAAACATGGAGTTTTTTGTACCTGAGACTCTGCTATTGTGAGTACCATGGGAAGTATCATAGGCTGCATAACCAGATTTCGTAATTCTGCACAGAGAGGTGGAAGGACCTGCAAAAGACAATCAAACCCTCAATTGGAGATCAATGATTTTACGAATATTCCTTTACTGCATGTCATATATATTCATTGTGAAAGCGCAAGACCACTAATAAATTCCTCGTTTAACAAATGTGTATGAGCATTTGATGAACTTATTCGTATCCTTATTGTGTAGAGTAGTTGGAATGCAAACTGAGATAACTTGTAACTGTGAATCATAGCACCATCAAAGGATGAAAATGTCTTGCTGGAAATTGCATTATTAAGTGTAATCAAATAATACATCCTATGAAAAGACAAATAAATGGAGGGACAACAAGTGCAATTCGTTAGTTTTTCATCACTGAGGATTCCAAATTCTGATGTTCTTCTTTTATAAGGCACCTTTGCTTTTAAAAAATAGTATCCAGTATCTTCAATTATTCCTCCCTCTTGTAGAAGCATCCAGAAGGAGTTTTTTCAACCATAGTTTGTCTTTCATTTCATTTTTACAAACTGGAGAAGTTTATCATCAATCCTAGGCTGTTCCTGTTTTATTCTCTAATTGTGAACATTAAGACTAGCTTAGATGCATCTCACCAACCTCAGAGAACAACCACTTCAATCCTACAAATTTTGGCATAACAGAACCAGGTAGGTGGTAGCTAGTGCTACATAATTTAAACCCATGGCATCTAATACATGGTTTGCAGAATGTCACCCGGCCCCCTTGGCCACTATGCCCTTGGTCAACCAATCGTGGTTTTATTTAGTTTGTTTTATATCACCTTGCACATTTCATTCAATCAATTAATTCTTATGTCTAATAAAAGAACCACAAAAATTATAATGAATATCAGAAAGCATAATAATAACCAGCTCATAGACAAATAGGCCAGGAAAAACTCAAACCTTATAGCGCAATATACGGGAATCAAAATCTTTCCACATATCAGATAGAGCTTTCAAAAAGTCAGACTTTTGCATGTTATCTCTTTCCTGAAACATATTAATGATAAATTAATTAGATTTTCAATTTTAACTACTCTTCCATTCAAAGTAACTGCTTTTGATGACTTTAGAGAAACTCATATCAGTAAAGCTGAAGTGGAAACAATTACAAGCATGTGGTCAAGAAAACGAAGAGCTCGCAGCCTTGTGTCATCTCGGAAAAATGGGGAACCTGCAAGAAAATCAAATAATGTAAAATTTGACCGACTATAGACAACACAAACAATGAAAAAATATCCATAATATGGAGCTTTGGAGGGAAGTGGGCTTCTGATCAATGGAACCATCAGACATGTATAGACTCCAGGTATTTTCAATAAGAGCATGGCTGACTAAACCCATCAAAACATCTATAACAATGGGTAATATATCAAATATGACCAGGTATTACACCATAGCTTTCATGAAAAGAAGTGGATCGTTAAGTATAGAGCATTAAGCAATTAAGCAAACCTACATGAGACATAGTCAGAATGAAAATAAAATTCAAATCTCATATTAGATTTTATCATAATCACGTAATTATTTTCCAACTTCCATGCGCAGGATTAAATATTCAACGTTACACTTACAACTGACCATAAGTTTCCTTGATGCTAAAGTTGGATGTATCAATTAGATTGGAATTGAAAATTGTATTACCTGTGAATTCCAATGCTGTTGGCCGGAAAGACTCATTGGATGAGAGCATTCTCTGCAGGTCAGGAACTAACTCCGGAGGAATTGAAGCAAACGACCCAGTTGACAGGTAAGTTAAGGAGTTCATGTACTAAAGAGGAAGGAGGAATAAACGAAAAGACAAAAGCGAAATAACAAGAATTAGAAACTTCGATAAATAACATAAATTAAAAGAATATTTGAGTCAGTTCCTTTCATTTTCATATAATAGTTCTTCCAATAGGTATATTATTCTCAGTCTATTACCTATATTATAAAAGAAAAATTTATGTATTCAGATAGAGAGATGAAAAATAACAATAAAATGACATCTTAGTACAAAAGTAAAGCTTTGCATCATTTACGTACGTACAAAACCAACCAAGATTGCTTCCAGCACCATAATACATATAGTGGTTTAAATAAATCAATCGAAAACAATTCACTTCAGCATCCATCACTTCCACTTCACTTCAGCATAAAAGGTAGTAATAAAGCGGCACATAGATAAAGAAAATAAAAGGAAGTCTTTGTAATAGCATGCAATTTTCCAATGCATGCTACTACTTTATTGCTTTACAAGTTTAGGACCAGGAATCCTAAAATAATCACTCATGGACCTCAACACCTGTAGGCACACTAATAGAAGCTCAATAAAAGGTGCTACAGGGCATCAGCTGGAACTTTAAGAGTGTTCTCAATAAAATTATAGTAGACTCCAACCGCCTTCACGTGTTTTTAAAAAAAAGATCATTTTTTCCATGACCAGTCATAATCTTAAAGGTCTGTCTAGCCTCAAGAAAAGAAAATGAGAAAAATTTACTGATTCTATAGGCCAATAAATCTACTTTAATAACAATAATGATTCTTAACTAACTAAACAAAAAAATCAGAGAGAGTTCAACAAGGAGAATCAAACTAATTGAAATATGTGGAGAAAGACTAGAAAAACAAGAATTTCCAATTATGAAAATCAAAATTTTCTGTACAAGACTTTCCCACTCATCAAATATATATATATATATATATATATATACACACACGCAAAGTACACCATTAAGCAAGGTGATCGAATTTAGAAAGAATGAACTTGGAAATACCATTTTAACATTGTTTTGGCAGTCAAACAAAGGCTTTCTAGCAATCAAATGGTAAGCAAGGCATCCAAAGCTGAAAATATCTGAGGAACAACCAGCCGAAGATGAATTACTCCTAACCAATTCAGGAGCAGTGTAATTCAGAGATGGCTGAAGAGGCAGCACAGAATCTTCAACATCATACTCCTGTGCAATTCAACAAATTAAGCATAGACATAGAAGCCTCAATTAATTTAGCTAATGATGATCCACAATTCATGTCATAATATTAAGTTTTTATAAAGGAAAATTGTAGGAAGATGGCTAGCATGTACATTAACACAAAGGATAAAGCTGCACACTGTAGTCATAGATATAAAACACACTAATAGGATGTTACAGTTCTGTCTAAACTGTAGGTTGGAGCATGAAACTGAAACAGGATTTTTTTTTTCTTTTTTTTCCAAACAAATGAAACGTGAATAAAGTGAACGAAAAAGACTGAAAATTCATATAAATGGCAAGTTCCATATCAAAAAGAGATGAGCTCCTTTTCAGATCTCAAATGCCTGACAAAGGCATTGTCCAACAATCGAGTTTCCCTTATTTTTATCTTACAATGTTTAATATTTAACAAGCAACCAGTGAATATTGAACTCACGGCATAATGGAAAGCTTGCACAGTAGCCATGTCACTCGAAGTCTGATCTGCTGGAATTGCAAAGCCAAATCCAGCAAGTTTCCAAGCTCCATTTGAAGTGATGAGGACATTCTGCAAAGACATAATTTCAAGCAACATAAACAGATCAAATCTATTGTCTCATGTTACCGTTTGTAGGTCAAATTATCTGCAGCTATTGAATCTTGAATGCAGTCTGCACGTTTTGAGAATCTAAGAGCAATACAATAGCAGCAACAACTCTTCCACAATGGATACTTTGCCTAAGATGAGGGCTCTCTGTAATCTTCTTTCTTTTTTTTTTTT
>NW_019268556.1:1086089-1092787 GCF_002738365.1 Cucurbita moschata | reverse complement strand
TTTTTTTTTTTTTTTTTGGGGGGGGGGGAGTATGTTGGGGGTTTTGTATTTCTCTTTACATTTGTAAGAAGTTGGTATCATTCAACACTTAAATTCTCAATGAAGCAACAAAATAACTTCACAGAATCTTAAAATTTTAAGTAAGACGCTTTAATCTACCAAGAAAAATTAGGTACTAAACAGAGAAGAAATTGTTTATAGAAACATATCTTTAACAATTGTCGTAGTCAGCTCCAAAGTAAAGAAAAAGTTGAAACAAAATTGATACCTCGGGAGATATAGCCCGGTGAATGAGATGTGCATTGCTATGAAGAAAGTTTAAAGACTCTGCTATCTGAAGCAAACCATGTTTTACTTCCAGTAGTCCCATTTCCTGTGAAATGCAAGTGAAGAACAAGCTGATGAGAGCAGAGAAGCGTTTAAGAAAGCTACAAGCATCACATGATTGGGGATCCAACCGCATAGAAAATCATGCATATGACACATATGAGAATAGAAGCCGTTTCTCAAAAATTAATTTATTAGAAATACTAAAATCACTTGACATCTAAAACTCATAATTTATCCACAGAACTCTTACATTTACAAATGACAACCCTACAAACCAAATACTTAGTTTTACAAGAGGATAGAACAAACTCACAAACCATTTTTTTTTTTTTTCCTCGAGACAATTTCTTTGATAATTGAAATTTACAAAAGGGATCTAATATGCACGATGTTTACCAAAGAGCTTCCCAATTTACCAGGAGGAAGGTATAACTATAGGAAGTAAAAAAATTAGATAATTTACACCAAGATATAGCTGGGTAAACAACATTGTCGGAGAGTTTTGTATAAATATGTGTCTTTTTTGTGAATATTCTTTGATTTATTTATTTCCATTGGGTTTTTTCGTGTGCTATTGAGAGATATTGAAGTCACAAGCCAAAAGCCAATTATCTGTAGATAGGCAATATAGGTCCTGTAATGCCTGCCACAATAGAAGTCTTTCTTGATATCTTGCCATAGATCCCTAAGGCATCCAAAGTTGACTCATAAACCAAATATGGAGAATACAAACTTACGAACCTCATACTACACAACCCCAGACTTGTTAGAACTGTGAACCAGACTCCCTTCAAAGAAGGCAACTTGAAACCCAAAACATTTAGTAAGGCAACACCACCGAAGAATAAAAAATAAAATTAAAAAAAAATCTTCGAAAAAAGGGAAAAGACGACATACATTTACGCTGGTTTTTTTTTTTTTTTTTTTTTTTTTTTTTTTTTTTTTTTTTTTTTTTTTTTTTTTTTTTTTTTTTTTTTTTTTTTTTTTTTTTTTATACAAAAGATCCAACTTTTATTTAAAAAAAAAAATGAAAACGTGCAGGAAGACAAGAAAAAAGAAGAAAAAAAAGAAAGGAAATCCCAAGACACCAAGAGCCAGAAAACATCTGCCTACTTACCTACAAAACATTACAGAAAATGGCTCCCATAACAAGAATGACATACAAAGAAAAAGCATAAAAAACCTTGGTGATCAAAAACAAGCATCTACATTGTCATACTCACACAAAACATACCGCCTAAAGGAGAATAGCTCAAATGGCTACTCTACTTGAACCTGCAACAATTAGTAATACCTTTGGGGAAAAGAAACAACACAGAACTGTAAATTTCCTTGGCATTTAGTCTCCCAAATCATTTTGCTCAAACCGTAGAACATCGACATCCAACAACAAAAAGTATTCAACAGAAAGAAACCTAAAAATTAGGCACTCCAAATGTTATTTAATCTTTCGACCTCCTCTTAGTGTACCCTTTCATGATCCTTTTGTACTTTGACAAGTACCAAAGGGAGCAACTTTTTCATAAGCTCTATTTGATTAGGATGGTCTCTACTCTTTTATATGCCTTCTACTTATGAATGAAATGTTGATCTCTGTCTCTCATAAAAAGGAATGTACACATTTACTTGCCGCAACAACAAAAACTTCTAATATTACACATCTTCTTCAAAGCAAGAGCGTCCAAGTTGAAAACTCACGAATAAGTCTACACAAAACTTTTCGACAATATTGTTTACCAAACTATATCTTGATGTAAACTATCTAATATTTTTACTTCCTATAGTCATACCTCCCTCATTGTAAATTGGGAAGGCCTTTTGTAAACCCCATGGATTATATATCTCTTAGGTAAATTTCAATTTCAATCATGAATGAAATTGTCTCTTATAAAAATAAAAAAATAAAAAAACAAGTTGAGTGATCATCATAGCCACAAAAATTTTAAAAAATCCTATAATATTTTGACATTTACTAACAACTTTTAGACTGATAATTCAATTGAATAACACAAGAGACTCCTCAGAGTCAATTGGGAATCGCATTTACCATACTAATCCAAAGTGGAGAGCACTCTGGGAAGAGAAGAGATAAAGAAAGCTCTACGTACCAAACCCTGGAGCTCCTTAGGAACCTTAGCAATATTCTCCACATTCCCAACAGCATTCGCCACCGACGCAAACAGCGGCTCGGTAACCATGGCCATGGCATTCTTATTCTCATCCAACGCCTGAACCACATGAACCACTCCCGGATGCCTCAGCCTCACCAACCGCCCCGCATCGGCTCGAATCAGATCCAAAAACGAATCCTCGACAGACTTCGACAACCCAGCGCGAGCCCTAGCCTCCGATAGAATCTTCTTATCCAAAACCCATACGCAAACAGTGGGATATTGCTGAGGCCGCGAAGAATCACGAGCCTTCGCAGAATACAATTTCCAAACCATACCAGGACCAGCGGAGCCGATCTGATCGAGAAGCTCGTAATCCTGAAGGGGCTTGGGTCCGGTGACCTCCTGGACGGTGGTATGAACAGTTTTCTCGATCACCGCGGCCGTCTTGGCTAAGGCTTGGGTGAGGGTTTTCATATTCAACGCCATTTTTGTTCGTCTTCACCGACAAGTAGAAGTTAAACCAGTAAAAATGTGGATGAAGACGATGATTTGGAGGAATGGAAGAAGGATTTGGGATGGGATTCGAAGGAGAAGGAGGAATTTGGGAATTTAGATCAAAGAATCAGTGTTTGGGGTTCTTCCATTTCTCTGTCCAAGTCTCAGCCTCAGCAAGGTTTGGTTTCCTTGATTAGTCTGCTTAGTTCATCAATTCGCTGTCTACTGTTAAAAGAATATATATATATATATATATATATATATATAATATATTATCTTAAAATTTTCAATAATAATAAAAAATATAAAAAATATCCTTCCACTTTTAAAATAAAATTCAAAAAAATCATTAATTAAAGATATAACCGATTATTATTTTATTTCAAAAATATATTTAAACTAAAAAAAAAATACTCTTTTAATTTTAAAAATATATAAATGAAATGTTAGTATCACATTTCATAAATACTAAATTTCTAAAATAATATTAAAAAAATTTGAGATGTTAAAAAAATTTGCGGTTTTCATGTATACACTCGCCAGGATATTAAGACTATTTTTAAAATTTTATTTATATTTTTTAAATAAAATACTAACCATAAAAATATTTATTTAATTTTTTAAAAAAAATTAAAGGATATTAATAAAAAATTTATTATTATTATTTCAAAAATATATTTAAACTTAAAAAAAAAATACTCTTTTAATCTTAAAAATATATAAATAGAACGTTAATATCACAAGTAAATTTTTAAAAAAAATATTAAACAAATTTGAGATTATTTATGAGCTATAAACAGTTTTTCATCTATATACTACTGACAATAAAAATAAAAATAAAAATAAAACTTTTTTTTTATATAAGTCATGGGTATTAAAACTACCTTTAAAATTTTATTTGTATTTTTTAAATAAAGAATTAACTGGTATTTTTTTTATTTTTTTTAAATTAAAAAATATTAATAAAATTTTTATTATCATTATTATTACCTCGTAAGATTATATTTTCAAATTTTAAATAGATCTTCCTAGCAAGATAATTAAAAAAAAATTTATGATTTCAGTTTGTTACCAAATCTATGATTCCTGGTTTGGTATCATATTTCTGATTTCATGGTTTGTTATAATATAATCCTCATTCTACATATCTATAAATACATGAAGTCGTGACTATCACGTACCATTCAACCTAAAAGTTTTTACTATGAAGTTTTGAAATTCGAAATGGCTAGAAAATAATCGCTCTTCAAAAACTAAATAAATAATTATCTTTTGTTTCCTCGAAGCTTCTGTTGCAAGCTCCATCGAAGCTTCTGTTGCAAGCTCCACCGAAGCTTCTGTTGCGAACTAAATAAATAATATTTTTTTTCCTTTGGTTGATGAACGAGTTCGTTCCAGTTTTGCAATATCTCCACATTGCTTGACAAATCAAAATCTCTCAAGAATTTTTAGTGTTAAACGAACACGACTCTCCATAATGGTATGATATTGTCTACTTTGAGCATAAGCTCTCATGGCTTTGCTTTCGGCTTCCCCAAAAGGTCTCATACCAATAGTGATAGTATTCCTTGATTATAAACCCAATTGCTTTCGGCTTCCCCAAAAGGCCTCTTACCAATAGCTGACATGGGACTGACTTTCATCATCCAACACCTCCTCTCGAACAAAGTACGCTTCCCCTTAATTACTATGCCTTCAAGGAGGCTCGACTCCAAAATTGAGGATTTACCAATCTTGGCACAATTTTAGGGCATGGCTCTGATACCAAGTTCATCTAACAACATGAAGTAGTCGAAATTGTTTGACACCAGAGTAGCTGATGAAAAGAATGTTAGGAATCACGACTCTCTACAATGGTATGATATTGTCCACTTTGAGCTTCCCCAAAAGGCCTCATACCAATGGAGATAGTATTCTCCACTTATAAACCCATGATCTTCCACTAAATTAACCAATGTGGGATTCTAATGACTAAGTTTAAAGGTAATTTTTTATGTATATAATTTAGCCTGTTTTTTTATGTCCATTCACGAGAATTTTTTGAATATACAAATTCTACTTACAAAAAATATAAGTATAGGTAAAATATTTCTCTTCTATTGGCCATAATTTAGAACATGTCCATAAATATGGATATATTATTTATATACATGATTTGTATTACCGAAGGTGATATGAACCAAGAGATATCAATCATACAATATACTTCAATGAAGATAATACTTTTGAAATTATCAAAATATATTTCAATTCATGCCACTTGAAGAAGAATAAAGTTTCATTGTTATAAATTTGGAGTGGATTACAATTTAGAGTAATTTAGAGCTATTGTATTTCATTAATATATTTAAATATGGATGTTACAATTCTTGGAATGTCTTTATTAGTTTCATTTTGAGGCTATATAACGCCACGTATGTTGTATTTGTAAATAGACTTGGAAAATACAGTAAAAGAAGCATTTGTGCTCCTTTTTTAGCCAATGGTTAAGTTTATTTGCAATTATACGTAGTTTAGATTGCATGTAGAATCATTCGAGCTCGACATGAATAATCTTGCTTGTGAACTGATTCGAATCTCAAACAAGTGTTCTTGCCTTGAGATATTTGATCAACAAGAATCATTCAAGCTAGACATGATCGATCTTGCTTGTGGAGTGATTTGAATCTCAAACAAGTGTTATTACCTTGAGAAATTCGATCAACAAGAATCATTCAAGCTAGACGTGATCGATTTTCCTTGTAAAGTGATTCAAATCTCAAATAAGTGTTCTTACCTTGAGATATTCGATCAACATGGTAATCTGAATCTTACTCCCCTCTTGTAGTGATTCCATATCAGAAGGAATCGATAATATTGATATATGTGATTATGAGTGCTCATATACTAACGATATACCTAATATGAATATTGATACATCAATGATATATCCCATATATCAATAATGTACTTGAAATATATATGATATGATATACCATTGATATATGTGAAACGACGTAAGGAAAATAAAATAATGTCTTGTTCTAACCTAAGACTACGAAAAGATGAAATGCATCTACCCTAATACAGGTTTCATGGTCTTCAACGCGACGTCACCATCATCCGTACAGGAGAGCCTTGCCTTTATCTTAAATGAAAGAGTTGCAAGTAGCACATAACTTTAGTATTTTAAGAAATATTTAGTACGTGACCGCACTATTGGGGTCGAAAAATGCAAATACATGCAACATATAATTTAAAACATCATTTCATGGTCTTAGGCGACTTTCTAGTCTAGGCAAGATTGGATGTGCAGTACTTTTCTACACACGACTCATACATGCGAGTATGGATCCACTAGGCGAGCTCGCACACCCCCTAGACTTGGCTCATTGGGCTAGCACTCACTAACAGACTGTGCCAGACATTGTGGAGGAAAAGCGTTTCTCGTGATATCATGACATATAAATTATTTTGGTGTTTTTTCTAGCACAATTCAAGAGATTTAAATACGGATCTAAATAATTGACACGAAAACTAATACAATTAACGAAAAGACATTTAAGAGTACGACGTGCTGAATTTCCTTCCTTCGTAGTGTTAAAAGATATTTAAATTGTGCTTAGATTCTCATCGACTAGTTTCACATTTATCAAAATAAAAATACTTGTATAATAGATTTAATTTTTAGCTATGGAGGAATCCCACAACCTAACCTTTCGCTCCTTTTTTTTTATTATTATTATTTTGAAAATCTAAAAAAAAAAAAAAAAAAAAAAA
>NW_019268556.1:970761-1085787 GCF_002738365.1 Cucurbita moschata | reverse complement strand
AAAAAAAAAAAAAAAAAAAAAAAACCTCGATTTGCTGGTTAAAATTTTTTAAGTTGTGTTTATGTGAGGTCCCATATCAGTTGGAGAGGGGAATGAAGGATTCCTTATAAGAGTGTGGAAACTTCTTCATAACGTACGCGTTTTTAAATTGTGAGATTGACAACGATACATAACAGGTCAAAGCGGACAATATCTGCTAGTAGTGGGCTTGGACTGTTACAAAAGGTATCAAAACCAGACACTCCCAACGAGGATGTTGGGCCCCCAAAAGGTTAAACTGTGAGATCCATTTCTCACCATGAAAACCTCCCCCTAACAGACGCGTTTTAAAATCATGAGATTGACGATGACATGTAACGGAACAAAGCGGACCATATCTACTAGCATTACGGTTTATAACCAACATTAATAATACATTGAGACAGGTAAATATTTAATAGTTGAATTTTATGTGATTTTAATTATTAATATAAACATGTATTGTGGATAGGTAGAATTTATTTAAATAATTAAAAAAAGTCAACCCGACAACTTAACCCAACTATTCGGGTTGTTTGGGTCACCCGTCCAACCAACTTAAAATTTCGAGTTAGTCTAAATAAGAAAAGAAAAAAAGAAGATAAAAGCCAATACTGAATTTAATTACTTTACACACAGCTGATGCTGAAGCATCTCTTGTAGTGGTACAGAACATACATTGGAACCCGTAGAATATTACATCTTTTATATATATATATATAGAGAGAGAGAGAGTGACACTATTGCTTTCACACTATCTGCATCTGTTGTTGTGGGAAGAATCCTCAACTCATGCTCATTGCAGGCCATGGGTTTATCCCGGCAGCAGGGAGAGCGGGTCGAACGATCGGAACACGCCTCACAACCGAAAAGGCTTCATTAAGACGAGCAGCTCGACTCATGAATGGAGATCCCTTCTGCAAGTAATAGTTAGTTCATGGGGCCAAGGAATATCATCTCGACTTTGAAAAGGCATCGAAAACTAAGCTATTTCAAAGTTCCAAAAGAAACCAACGAATAAATCCCCTAACTAAGAATCTCCAAGAAGAAAAAAAAGTTCACACCAGGTCACTTTATTCACATTCTCAGATCCCACTTCGGTTGAAGAGGAAAACGCGCATTCTTTGTAAGGGTGTGGAAACCTCTCCCTAGCAAATGCGTTTTAAGAATTTTGAGGGAAAGCCTAAAGAAGACAATATCTGCTAGCGGTGGGTTTGGGCCGTTACAGATGGTATTGGAATCAGACACCGAGCGATGTTTTAGCGTAGAAGCTGAGTCCCGAACGGGATTGGACACGAGGCGGTGTGCCAATAAGAACACTAGGCCCCAAAATGGGATGGGGATTGGGGGGTCTCACATCGATGGGAGAAAAGAACGAGTGCCAACAAGGATGCTGGGCCTCGAAGGGGGGTGGATTGTGAGATCCCACTTCAGTTGAGGAGGAGAACGTACATTCTTTACAAGGCTTTACAAGGGTGTTGAAACCTCTCCCTATCAGACGCGTTTTAAAAATGTTAAGGGAAAGCCCAAAGAGGACAATATCTACTAGCGGTGGGCTTGGGCCGTTACACACAATGAGGAGGAGCTGGAGCTGGCAACGGACAGTTCGATGCCCAATCACTGAGCCTGCCGATCCAAACAACCAAATCACCACTCACTTAAGCAAACAACGAACCCCGGTGAGACTCTATTCAACTTGATTCACATATTTCACTATAAAGAACCACAAATATGCAGCATAATAAACCCAACAAGCAACAACTTCCACAATTTCTTCAAGGTGTAGCAATCAGAACTATGACAAAAATGCAGCATGATATCACAGAGAACAAGAACAGTATTATCAGGCAAAAGAACAGGAACAAGTTTGAACAGTAACAAAAGTTCAGCATCAAATCTCTTATCTATATAAATTCTTGCTGAATTTACCTTCTCATCCAGGATAACTTTCAGGTTCAAGCTCTGGGTCTTCCTCTTCATTCTGTAGAGCCTCCTTCCAAGAATAATGAAACCCATCACAGCAGCTGCTACAGAGAATGACCAGACAGGGCTTGCCTTAAACAAGCAGTACTTCAACACCTCTAATGGAACCTTCCACCAAACTACTTTCCTCTTATCTCCAACCTCACTGCCAGATTCATCATTGGCTTTCGTTTCTTCAATTTGGATGTTCTTCTTCTCCTCCAAATTGCGTAAATCCTTGCTTTGGGATTGAGTTTCATCAAATTCTTCAAAACCTAATTCCATTTTGGTATCATAGGACTCTAAACTCTCCAATTTCTGAATCCTACCACTCAATTCTTCATCACCTTGCAGAAATTCTGCAATTCCAGATTCAGTTTTCGAATCGAAATCGTTAAGTTTACGTTCATCCGACCTATCACTACCGGAATCGGACCATAATTCAGTCGAGATAACCGGACCATACCGATTCTCCGAACTCGGATCGATCCAACTAGGATTATCCGATTCAACAGAGCCCTCCTCTTCGCTAAGATCACGCTCAGGAACAGTCTTCTCTCGCCGTCCCTGATTATCAAGAGAGAAATAATCGGATTTAATTATGCTATCGGAATCGGACTCACCTTCAATTCCCCCAAAATGAGCCGATTTCTCCCCGGAAAACTTCGCCGCAGTTAGGGCGGTTTCCGCGTTTGAATCATGGAGCAGCACCTCCCAATCCTGAAACTCATCTCCCACTGCTCCTTCCATGGCAGCCAACACTGAAATTCCTCAATCCACAAACTGAAATGAAAAAGAAAAAATCACAAGAAACAACTTATATACAACATCAAGCAGCCAAAACAGAACAGAAATCGAACGAAAAGTAGTCAAAAGAAGATCCAACCCACTGGAGAATTTCAGATAACCGATGAACACACGAAACGAAACGAAATCTAACCTAACTTCCCTACAGAATATAAAAAAATCAGAGGCGGAGATGAGATTTTTGAGGATTAAAGGGAAGTGCGAATGGGGAGAGAGGCGTAAGGGAAGCAATGTGGAGATGAGAACAGAGGATTTGTGGAGAATTTGGATATGGCGTATTGGGTTTGATTGAATTTGACACATCGAAGAGCAAATGAGGGGTGGTGGAGATAAAGACAATGGGAAGGAAATGGAAGAACGGATTGGGTTTGGATAAAGTTACTGGCTGTGTCCGAAGTAACCGAAACAGTCCAATTGGGTTTGGATAAAGTACGGTGTAAGAAGTAGATGGAAGTTGAAGAATAAATGTCTTTTTTTTTTTCTCATTTATTTGTTTTTATTTTTATTTTTTAATTGGTTTAAATTTCAAACATATATTTAAACGTTTTTTACGTGTAGTATTTGTTCCAGTCATTTATTTAACATTTTAAATTTTTTTATTTGAATTGTTCCCGTCATTTATTTAATATTTTAATTTTTTTTATTTAAGTTATTTTAGTCATTTATTTAATATTTTAAATTTTTTTATTTAAGTTGTTCCAGTTATTTATTTAAATTTTTTAATATGATTGGTTGGAATTTGATTTTTTTTTTTTTTTTGTAAAATCATTTAATTTATTTTTAAATATTTAATCAAAATTTATTATCAAATTCAAATTCAATTTTATTATTTTGAAATTTTACATTTTAAATAGTTTTAACAAGTAAATAAATTATAAAATTAAACAAATATAAAATATATACATGTATATCTAATTATATGATAAATAAAAAATATATTTTTATTTATTTAAAACCCGACCATATTGATTAAAATAAAAATAACTGTTAACGGAATTTAACCAAAAAAAAAAAACAAATACCGATAGAAATAAAAAGAAAATTTGGAGATTAGTTAAACTGTTTTTTAATTATTTGTATGAAAATTATAATAAACAATATTTGGATAGTACGATTGAAATAATATAAATATATATATATATTTTTTTTTTTTTAATTTAAGTTTTACTACTAAACACAATTGAACCCATGAAATTCTATTTTTTATTGAGACAATTAAGTGCATATTCAAAATAGATGAAGCCTCGATGTAAGTGAAAACGAATTCGAAGGACGAAAACAATCTGGAGCTAGATAGAACTTTGACTGAGCCCAACCAAATAAGTGGTCTTACTATCGACATGGTTAGAAGTTAATGTTTGTGTGATGACACGTGCAGAGCACGTGTCATATACTTGATATATGTGAAATGTTTATGACATAATATGACTATGTCGTGTTATGATGTGATGTGTTGATGATATGATATATGTTATGTGGTAACACGTTTGACGATATAATACATATTGTGACATACTTTATGACATGATACGTGCATGATGTAATATGAAGGACATGTTATGTGCATGATATGACATAAAACGATATACACGATATGAATGATATGATGAAAACATCCAAATTCGATTAACTTAACTGTGATGTCTCACATTGGTTGGGGAGGATAACAAACCATCATTTCTAAGTGTGTGGAAATATTTCCCTAGCAGACGTGTTTTAAAGCCTTGAGAGGGAAGCCTAAATAGAACAATATTTGCTAGTGGTGGATATGGGTTGTTACAAATGGTATCAGAGACAGACATCGGATGTGTCAGCCTTCTTGCTGTTCCCCGAAGGGGGGTAGACACGAGGTGGTGTGCCAGTAAGGACGCTGGGCCCCAAAGGGGGGTGGATTTGAGGGCGGTTTCACATTGATTGGAGTAAGGAAAGAGTGCCAGCGAGGACGCTGGCCCCAAATGAGGGTGGATTTGGGGGCGGTCCCACATTGATTGGAGGAAGGAAAGAGTGCCGAGAGTTCATAATTTAATAAGAGTTACGTTGGTTAAAAATCTCAACTAACTCTACCCGAAATATATATATATATATATATATATATATATATATATATATATATATATATATTATAAAGATTTTCTAAAGTGAACACCCTACTCTTCCAAAAGGCCTCATACCAATAGAGATGTATTCCTTGATTATAAACTCATGATCATTCCCTAAATTAGTCGATGTGGGACTTTCATCCAACACCTCCTCTCGTACAAAGTACGCCTCCCCTTAATCGAGGCTCGACTCCTTATCTTTTGGAGTCTTAGTCATATTTTACTATGTCTTCGATACTCACAATACTTTTGTTCGAAGATTGAAGATTCTATTGACATGTCTAAGTTTAGGACATGACTTTGATACTATGTTAGATGAACACGACTCTCCACAATGGTATGATACAGTAGGAATACAAAAATAAAAAAATGAAATGAAAGTTAAATGAATAATATGCCTTTTTTAAAATTTTATTTTTTAAAATAAAATTTATCATAAATTTGTGAAATAATATAGATAGAAAATAATAAATATAGTTTATTAAATAGCCTATATGGTAAGGGCCCAATTCTTATGTGGTAGGCCCAAACCATTGGCCCGATAAGGGCCCAATCCATCATAAAGCCCAGCCCAATTAAACATCTCTCCTATTATTTTCACGGCCGTTTCCCCTGTATTCTTTGCTTCAACACTGCCACGGCCGCCGTCGCTCTCCGGCCCTTCAATCTTCTTCCTCGCTCCATCTTCAGGTACTCCTTCTCAACCTCCATCTCTGTTTTTCAAAAGCTTCAAACCTCTGTAACATTGTCGTAACTTGTATTGATTATATTCCATACCCTAAGAAACTCAATCGAGAAAACGAAACCGACTGTTTCGGTTGAAATTCCATCTATTCTATTCGGTTGTTGCTAAGACGAGGGTGACAGAGGCCAAGGCGGTTTGATTTTGTAAAGCGGCCGCAAGTTCTCTGCATTGGTCGTCACCGCCGGCTTGAGCTCCAGTTAGTGGGTTTGTCGTTGAGGATGGTTGGTAGGGAGTCCTACATTACCTAATTTAGGGAAGAATCATGGATGAGTTTATAAATAAGGAATGCATCTCCATTCGTATGAGGCCTTTTGGGAAACCAAAAGCAAAGCCATAAGAGGTTATGCTCAAAGTGGACAATATCATATTATTGTGGAGAGTCGTGATTCCTAACATAGTATCAAAGTTATGCCCTTAACTTAGCCATGTCAATAGAATCCTCAAATGTCGAACAAAGAAGTTCTGAGCCTCGAAGGTGTAGTCAAAAGTGACTCGAGTGTCGAATAAAGGGTGTACTTTGTTCGAGGACTCCAGAGAAGGAGTTGAGCCTCAATTAATGTGTAACGACCCTGATTCACCGCTAGCAGATATTGTCCTCTTTGGACTTTCCCTTTCGGGCTTCCCCTCAAGGTTTTAAAACGCGTCTGTTAGAGAAGGTTTTCACACCCTTATAAAGAGTGTTTTGTTCTCCTCCCCAACCAATGTGGGACATCACATAAGGGGAGGTTGTTTGAGGGCTCCACCATAGGCCTCAGGGGAGGCACAGAGAAGGAGTTGAGCCTCGATTAAGGGAGGTTGTTCGAGGGCTCCACCATAGGCCTCAGAGGAGGCTCTATAGAGTACTTTATTCGAGTGGAGGATTGTTGAGGATTGTTGGGAGGGAGTTCCACATTGACTAATTTAGGGAATGATCATGAGTTTATAAGTGAGGAATACATCTCCATTGGTACGAGGCATTTTGGGGAACCCAAAAGCAAAGCCATGAGAGTTTATGCTCTAAGTAGACAATATCATACCATTGTGGAGAGTCATGATTCCTAATAGTCTTGCGGTTTTGGGGGGGTATTTTAGAGAAGCTTGCTCTAGAGTTCTCTGCGGCCGGGAAGATGAGGAAACAATGGGCTTAGAATTAATAGAATCTACTTCCAAAGGAAGAATTCATATGAATTTAATATTATGTCTGGGTTTCTAGTTTGAATGTTCATCCAATGCTTACAATTCTCTTATAATCCTTTATTTTTCGAGTATTTTGACGTTTGTTTAGCTCCTTTTTTCAGGGATATGGTATTTTTGTTGGCATTTCGTTCTCAATCGTCGGGCATATATCATAGTCACTGATCCATCAAAATTTCCTAGCAATATGCTGCCACTAGAGGGATAAAACATGTTATAGGTTCTTGCTTACCATTGTGTATGTCATCTTCCTCTCCTGAATACATCCTCAGAGGTCTTTCTATATATAAGCTCCTGACATTCATACCTAAACAATGGAAAAATGTACCTGTGAGCAATGGTAGAGAATTTATGATTACTTCTATTTTTGATTCCCTTAAAAGCTTTGCCTCTCATGGTCAGTTGTCCAAAGCATTTGAAGCCTTCTCCCTTGTTCAATTGCGCGGTAGTTATAATGATTCATTTGACCTCATCGTGCAATCCATCTCCATTCTTCTTGTATCATGCACCACTTGTAGCTCACTCCCGTCAGGTAAGCAACTTCATGGTCGCATTATCTCGTCAGGTCTTGAGGAAGACTCCATTTTGGTCCCCAAGCTTGTCACATTCTACTCGAGCTTTAAACTTCTGGCCGAGGCTCATACCCTTGTTGAGAATTCTAATTTATTTCACCCCTGTCCTTGGAATCTACTCATCACATCATATGTCAGAAATGAACTTCATGAGTCAGCCATTTTAGCTTATAAGCAGATGTTGAGTAAAGGGGTCAGACCAGATAATTTCACTTTTCCCTCCATTTTGAAGGCTTGTGGTGAAACACAAAATCTGGGATTTGGTTTAGAAGTTCACAAGTGTATTAATTCTTGGTCAAATCAATGGAGTTTGTTTGTTCAGAATGCTCTGATATCTATGTATGGAAGATGTGGCGAGCTGGACACTGCACGTAACTTGTTCGACAATATGCTTGACCGGGATGCAGTATCGTGGAATTCCATGATCTCTTGTTATGCCTCCAACGGTATGTGGAAGGAGGCATTTGAACTATTTGACATCATGCAGAGTAAGTGTCTTGAAATTAACATTGTAACTTGGAATATTATAGCTGGAGGTTGCTTGCGCCTTGGTAAGTTTACTCAAGCTCTTAAGTTACTGTCTCAAATGAGAAATTTTGGTATTCATTTGGACGATGTAGCAATGATAATAGGTTTAGGTGCTTGTTCACACATTGGTGCCATTAGATTAGGGAAGGAAATTCATGGCTTTACTATTAGACATTGTTATCATAAGTCATCCACTGTTCAAAACGCTTTACTTACCATGTATGCTCGTTGTAAAGACATCATGCGTGCATATATTTTGTTTCGATTAAACGACGACAAAAGTATAATCACGTGGAACTCCATGCTTTCTGGCCTCTCACATGTGGACCGGGTTGAGGATGCCCTGCGTCTGTTTAGAGAATTGTTACTATATGGTGTAGAACCCAACTATGTGACATTTGCTAGCATTCTTCCTCTTTGTGCTCGAGTTGCAGATTTACAACATGGGAGAGAATTTCACTGTTACATTACTAAACGCCAAGATTTTCAAGATTATTTGTTATTGTGGAATGCTTTGGTGGACATGTATGCAAGGTCGGGCAAGGTCTTAGAAGCTAAAAGAGTTTTCGATTCATTAAGCAAAAAGGACGAAGTGACATATACTTCCCTGATTGCAGGCTATGGCATGCAAGGAGAGGGGAGGAAAGCGCTAAGGCTGTTCGAAGAAATGAAAAGTGTTGATATCAAACCAGATCATATAACTATGGTTGCTGTCCTATCAGCTTGTAGTCACTCCGGTCTTGTGAAACAGGGTGAAGTTTTATTTGCAGAGATGCAAAGTGTGCATGGACTAAGCCCTCGTTTGGAACATTATGCTTGTATGGCAGACCTTTTTGGGAGGGTTGGTCTGTTGGACAGAGCAAAGGAGATTATCACGAGAATGCCTTATAGACCAACATCGGCTATGTGGGCGACTCTTATCGGAGCATGTTGCATCCATCGAAACACGGATATCGGGGAATGGGCTGCAGAGAAACTTCTGGAAATGAAGCCTGAACATTCTGGTTACTATGTCTTGATTGCTAACATGTATGCTGCTGCAGGTTCTTGGAGTAAGTTGGCAAAAATAAGGACTCTCATGAGAGATTATGGTGTGGCAAAAGCTCCTGGTTGTTCTTGGGTCGAAGTTGGCTCGGAATTCGTCTCGTTCTTGGTTGGGGACACTTCTAATCCTCAAGCCCTTGAATCTAAACACTTGTTAGATGGTTTGAACGATGTAATGAAACACGGTACTCTAGTGATGATAGATGATTACGATATCGGCGATGACATTTTTTGAGGAATATCAAATGGATATTTCAAATTATACTGTTTAACAAAGTTTGTTAAGTTGCATTTGGATTCTTACTTTTTCCTTTCTGATGAAGCTCGGTTTAGACATTTAGTTTGGTTCTCGTCTTACGAGGCCGATCGGGATGCCAGCTGACCAGGTATGTCGGTTTTTATCCTACAAGCTAATGGTATTTTCCTTGTTTTTCATGGTATATGAATTCCAATGCCTTTTCAGGCTAGCAGCGAGTTGAGCATGGACTTGCTTCTGCAGAACAGGATAGAAGCTGGCATCACCAAATTGTAAGTATCCTTTGCATGTATATTGAGATGTGTACTTGGGAGCTTTTAAGAACATACCTATTTTTAGAATGAATTTATGATCATGTAGTTTTTGAAGATTAGAGCTTGTTGTGACTTGTGAAAAAAACTGAAACACTTCGGATTTATTATAATGGTTTGTAGGGGTGCTCGTTGGTTGGATCAGGGTGAGTTAGGACATCTTTTTAGACCCAACCCAATTGTTCGGGTTATAAATTTTTTAACCCAGCTCAATCCAACCATAAATTTTTTGAGTTAGGTTGGTTCGAGTCATTTATTCAGTTCAATCCAACCATAATTGTGGCAAGCAAAATATTATTTTAAAATTAACAATAAATATGGGTTGGTTCGGTTCAGTTTAACCAAATAAATTCATAACTGGGTTAAATTGGGTTGATCGAGTTTTTTAGGTCATTGGATTTTTTTTTTAACCCCCTAGCTCTTTAAACAATAGAATGCATCACTCTCCATTACAAATGTCAAATATTCTTAATCCCTCTAAGGGTAGAGTAGGATTGTTAATCTATTCTTGAGTTGGTCGGGTTGATTGGGTTAGTTAGGTTGACCCAACAAAAAAATGTCTGCAAAGTGAACTGATTTTCCGATTTTTCGATTCAATCCAACTTAAACCGAAAAAGGTCCTAACCCAATCTAACTTTTATGGTTTAGGTTGGATAGTCCCGGTTAGTCAAGTTATCAGATCATATGAACACTTTTTTTAGAACAACTTAAACCGAAAAAGGTTCTAACCCAATCTAACTTTTATGGTTTAGGTTGGGTAGTCCCAGTTAGTCAAATTATCGGATCATATGAACACTTTTCTAAGAACATATTATATTAAATGCTAGACTATTTATTAGTCTAGGGGTAGATTCAAGTATATTTTCCCATATTCATGATGAACTTTTTGACACAAGAATTTTAGCTTTTTAATTTGAAAAAGTCAAAAAAGATTTGAAAGTTGCATGGTTTTGCAGATCAGGCTGCATCATTTAATAAGTAGCCACTAGCCATAGAATCTTTTTTTCTTTTTCTTTTTTGAACTTTATGGAACCTGCTTTGATGATTAAGATGCAACTTATTAAAGGCAATTCATATTTCTATTAGTAATTATTGCACTCTTTTAGATTATGCAGCGTTTGTTAAGCTCAATGAATAAGTTAGTCGTACGAGAATTGATCTTTGTAGGCAATCTCGACCCAGTTTTTAGCCTTGAGTCACATTTCAAGAGAAAACGTTCTTATAAAACATAAGAGGAAATAAGTTGAAAACAGTTTGAGAGAAAGTATCATATATGTCGATTGCATTGAAAATATGTTGGCAAGAGAGTTTACAACACTGGTATAATCTAGTTATAGCCTTATCTCTCGGTTGATCTGAATTTTGTACAATGTTATCACTAGCTAACGAGCTTTAATAAAAGCTTAGATCGTTGGGCTGAGGATTATGAATGTCTTATCACTAGCTAACGAGCTTTAAGAGATTAGTAAGTTAGCTAGAGTTTCGTTGGGCTAATGTTGAAATAGAAGATGACTAGTAGGAACTCTAAAAGAAAAAAGGGATAGAATAGTAGAACCTAAGTGCTAGTTGATAAGAATCTATGATAGATTTATAGCGCTTGGGTATGAGTAGGAGCTCGACAATGAAACATAAGAGGAAATAAGTTGAAAACAGTTTGAAAGAAAACATCATATATGTGATTGCGTTGAAAATATGTTGGCAAGAGAGTTTACAACACTTGGTTTGGGAGGTTTGGTATAATCTAGTTATAGTCTTATCTCTCGGTTGATCTAAATTTTGTATAAGAAGATGTTATCACTAGCTAACGAGCTTTATAAAAGCTTAGATCGTTGGGCTGAGAATTATGAGTGTCTTATCACTAGCTAACGAGCTTTAAGAGATTAGTAAGTTAGCAAGAGTTTCGTTGGGCTAATGTTAAAAAATTAGAAGATGACTAGTAGGAACTCGGAAAAAGAGATAGAATAGTAGAACCTAAGTGCTAGTTTATAAGAGTCTATGACATAGATTTATAGCGCTTGGATATGAGTAGAAGCTTAACAATGATTGTGCTCTAAAGATCCAATCAATGAGAGTGAATGAACTTAAATGAAGCGTTGATTGAGCTAAGGTTAGTTAACAACTTTCAAACTAGAAATTCAAAAACTAAAGCGCACACTCGAAAGTGCAAATGAGAAATATGTATTCGGAAATAGCCAATAACATTCTTTCTCATGATCTGGAATGGGAACAGCGGCTTAAGCTATTAGGTATAGGCGCTTTTTAGAGGTGGAATCTTCGAGTTCTTCCTATTTGACCTGGGTTGGAAGAATCCCGCGTCATCGCAACTCTCTGGGGTTGTATCCAAAGAAGAAGGTCCCCACTCGAGTTAAACTTAAATGGTCTAGTGGAACCTAAATGCTTGTATTAAGAAAACCTACCGTAGTAACCTAAAAATGTATAGATGGGCTCTAGGAAACTGATCAATGAGAATATACATAATAGTTATATAATTATTTGGGCTAAAATGTTGACTATCCTCCACGAATTTGAGTTACGAGAATAGTTAAGCAGAAAAGGACTCAAATGCATATCGAACTTGTAAGAGGAGTCGGAAAAGAACATGGGTTTTGATGTTCGAGCTATTCCAATTATTTGACCTTACCTAACCGCCACGAGATTCTGTGATTGAGTTACTGTGTAGAGCACGGTTAAGAGGTCTTTATTAGTTCTCAAACACATGAAGAGCTATAAAGAACTAAAAAGTAAAAAACCCCTGAATAGGTGAGGCTATTTATGTCATCCAAATTTGCGAGCAAGCTTAAAAGCTAGGTTCGACGTTGATAAGAAATAAAAGCAAGTTATAAGCTCAAGTGAGTTCAAAGAGTCTAGTCGTAGGACACTCGGTAGCAGTGAAGTTCAGATAAGTAGAACGAGTTGTACCTGTTGAAGTAATCTATGCATGAGTTCAAGAAGAGAGAAAAAACCATGTATCGAAAGTAAGAGCTAGAGCTAGATCTTGTTTTGTAGCGTTCCTCTGGTTTTGTAGCGCTCCTTGATGAACGACGTCACCTTGAACATTAGCAACATGCCCATAAGCACGGTAGTCATGTATCTAGTGAAATGAATATTTGTGTTAACTAACTCTCGGTTTGTTTACACTGATATTTACTTTTTTGTCTTCATTTTATGAGATTTAGTCGTGTAAGCCAAGACAATTGTTATCATTTGTCTCTTATTCAAATTTGGCCAAAAATCAAAATTTTAAACCATCGACACTAGTAAAAATAACCCATTCTTTATTAGGTTTGAAATGATGGAAGTGGGTCGAGAAAAACGAGAAAAATATATTGTGAACGCGAAGTATACGAAAAGAAAAATAAAAGGCGAGTTTTGCAAAATAATATGAGATCGATCGCCTTTTTGGACGAAATCAACGAGATTCTCAAATTTAGGGTTTGTCTTTATTCCCGTTTTTTTATTTTGGTAAACATCGGAGAATAAAGCAGGTACAACATTTTATTCTCTTTCATTATTAGTAAACAAACCCTAATTTTTAAGCTAATATGACGATTTGTTCTCGTTTTGAAAATAAATATGAATCACGTGAATATTTTTTATGATTGAAAATAAAGCTACGATCAGCAATAAATACGTGTGATATAAACTAATAAACCATTAAATTTTCAAAATTTGTCTCTTTATTGAAGTTTCATAATTTCATTATGCATTTCAAGATTTCTTATAAAAGCAAAACTCTTTCCATCATTTGACATTTTGAAAGATTTGGATTTATTCTCTAAACCCAAATAATTTTTTTTAAAAAGATTAAACGATACACGAACCATTGTGGACCTATATATAGCAGGCTCGGTAGAAAAGTGATCGATGTTCGATGTATCTGGTAGGGACAAAATAGGAATATTTGAAAGCATTATAAAAGAATATGAGGATAAAGTTAAGCCTTAAAATATTAAAGAGCAAAAAGGGAAATATAAAAATTATCCTCTCGAGCATATTTATCCCGATATAGATAAACTATAAATATCGATTAGTCAAATATACGAACAAAATCAATCGACCATGTCTTAAGCACATCATAATTTCTTTTTTGCTTTTTAACTTTTATTATTTTAATATTATAATACAAATTTTATTATTTAATAATTAATTACTCTTGGAATAATAATTAATTAAAAAATTTAGAAAGCGAAAAAGCCAACTTACAAATTAGAAATGTTATTTTTTTTTATTATTAATATATATTATTTATTTAAGGTAAAATATAAAAAAATAAAAATTAGTAAACTTTTTAAAAGTTTAAATAATATATTTTAATTTTTTTAAAAAAATTAAAAATATATTTACGGTAAAAAAAAATACCCATAAAAATTTAAAAGAAATTCAAAAAAAGTTTATACGGTCTATATATATGGACGGAAACTATATAATCATTTTTAAACTTTTTATTGTTATTTTTGAATGTTTGCGAATATTTTTTAAACATTGGTAACGGTTTCGTTCATATATTAATGGCAAGAATATTTTTTTAACTTTTTAAAAAACGAAATTTTTTTTTGTAAAAAATTCAAGAGTAATAATAAAATTTTGAAATTTTATTTAAATATATATTTTTTAAAATAAATATTATTTTTTAAATAAAATACTATGTTTTTTAAAATTTAAGAATATGTTTTTAATCAGATATTATTAAAAAAATTAAAGTTCAAAAATATTTTTTTTAGAGAAAATATAGAGTTGACCTAATAATAATAATAAATAAATAAATAATATATATATACACACGTAAACAAAATTCATAATACCTTTATTCATTTTTTTTCTTTCTTATTTTATATTGTTTAAAGGAATCTTTCTAGAAAAAAATAAAAAAATAAAAACAAAAATAGGTCAAATTATACCGTGAAGGTGACATAAGTGACTTTTTACCTATGTGACTAATAATATATATATATATATATATATATATTTAAAAATAATTTTATACTATAAAAAAATGAATCATTTAATTTATTTATAGATTTTATGTAATTTATCCTAAACTCTAAATCCTATATATATATATATATTAAAAAATATTTTTATACTATAACTTAATTTATTTATAGATTTTATGTTATTAACCCTAAACTGTAAAGAATATATATATATATATATTTATTTATTTAAAAAATATTTTTATACCATAAAGTAATGAATCATTTAATTTATTTATAGATTTTATGTTATTAACTTAAACTCTAAATCTTAAAATATATATATATTTTATATTATAAAATAATAAATTATTTAATTTATGGTTTGACTGTCTGTATCATTACTTTTGACCCTAATGTGGAACGAACTCCTTTTCTTCCCTTCCTATCTATTCACCGTAACTAGACTCACCTCTTTATTCATGAGACGAAACTGACTGACTATTCAATCCTGTAACTCAATCACCTTTTTTCTTTCGCCTATTGATTCGTAAACTAAAACTCAACAAGAATGACAGATGACACTCTGTTACTATATATATATATATATATATTATAAAATAATGAATCATTTAATTTATTTTATAGATTTTATGTGTCTTTTATATATTTTAAAAAATTATGAATTTTTGTATAAGAGTAAATGAACCAAATAATAATAATAATAATTATTATTATTATGAAATTAGATAGTATACATATATAGTGAATATTTATAAAGTAAAAATAAATTTAAATTGGTTGGATTCAATACAATCTAATTTTAAAGAATTTACAAAATTTTCATCTATTTGAACGTAACACAACTCAAATAAGTTCATAATTTTTTTTCATTATTACTTTTATAAACGAATATCAAATTTAATGGTTTGTATTATTAGATTTATAGAATTTCATGACACAAGTTAAAAGATGAAATTTCTGATCCTAAATTATAATGAATTTGGAAGAATTTTTCTCGAATTTAAAGTATTAAGTAAAATATTTTAATTCGATGCGAATTAAATTAAAAACACCCAATACAAAATTTTTTTTTTGGTTGGATTGTATTAAATTTTTATTATTTAATAATGTTCGTCTTGATTGAAAAAATAACATTCTAGTTTTATTAAAAACAAAAATTTGTATAAAACACTGCCCCTTCTCCCTCGTCGTCATGCAGCGCCCATCAATTGAAATCCCAAAACCCCACAAACAATAACAAACCACTGATTAATATCACTCCCCAGCCGTCTCTGCCAAACCCCATTTCCCCAATTTCTAATGGCTTCGTTCTCCTATGTGCTATCTCACTCATCCCATGTTCTTTCGCCTCAAACACCGCCCATTGAGTCCAATCCCAAATACATCTTATACTCCTCCTCCTCCCAATGCCGACATCCCATTTCGATCCTACGTTCTAAGCTTAACAGGTATGAATTTACTCGATCTGGACTTGTTTTTTTCTCTCTTTGTGTGTTGTGGAAACTGGATTTGTTTAGATGGGTTGAAATTAAGAACTGAAATCGAACTGGGTTTGTTTTGGTTTTTTGTTTAGAGCACTGGAAGATCTGTTGGGGTTTGGTTGTGGGTTCTTCTTTGGCTGTTTTCGATCCTGAGAGTTTGTTTGGCGTTTACCCATTGAAGTTTTTCTTGAACATTTTTTCTCTATTGTGTTTTTAACCATTTTTTCTTTCAATTTCTCCTTGTTTTGCTCTCTTATGCTTGTTGTGTTCTTTCTTTTTTCTGCTTTAAACATGTGGATGAGTTGTTTGGGTGGAATTTTTTGGTTGAGGATTGTTTTGTTGTAATTTAGCGGTGTTTTGGAATGCGCTGTGTAACGGTTGATTTGTTAGGAATCATGAATCTCCACGATGGTATGATATTGTCCGCTTTGAGTATAAGCTCTTGTGGCCTTGCTTTGAGCTTCTCCGAAAGGCCTCGTGCCAATGGAGATGTATTCCTTTACTTATAAACCCATGCATGAGGTGAAGTTGCGCCGTTCTCAGCTAGCAGAACGTTTGTATCCTGCAGCTACTGTCATTTCATTGATAAAAATCACTTGGGTAAAGCTTATCAGGAAATTTTAATGCTTGCATAATTTGCTAGATGGGTTTTTTTTTTGGCTTTCACCTAGGAGACCTGGGTTCAATTTTCGGCAATGGAAAACTTGGTACCATTTTCTAGGATATTTGGAATTTATCCATAATCCATCTCGTTTGTATTTGATTGTGAGATCCCACATCGGTTGGGAAAGAGAATGAAGCATTCTTTATAAGGATGTGGAAACCTCTTCCTAACAGATGTTTTTTAAAAACCGTGAGGCTGACAATGATATGTAATGGGCCAAAGTGGACAATATCTGCTAGTGGTGGGCTTGAGCCGTTATAAATGGTATCAGAGCCAGGCACCGGGCGATGAGTAAGCGAGAAGGCTGAGCTCCAAAGGGGGGTGGACACGAGGCGATGTGCCAGCAAGGATGCTGGGCTCTGAAATGGGGTGGATTGTGAGATCCCACGTCGGTTGGAGAGGAGAATGAAACATTCTTTATAAGCGTGTGGAAACCTCTCCCTAGTAGATGCTTTTTAAAAACCGTGAGGCTAACAGTGATACGTAACGGGCTAAAGCGGACAATATTTGCTAGCGATGGGCTTGAGCTGTTACAAATTGTTTCAAAGCCAGACATTGGGCGATGAGTCAGCGAGGAGGCTGAGCTCTGAAGGGGGGCGGACACGAGGCGGTGTGCCAGCAAGGACACTGGGCCCTGAAATGGGGTGGATTGTGAGATCCCATATCGGTTGGGGAGGAGAATGAAACATTCTTTATAAGGTGTGGAAACCTCTCCCTAATAGAGACGTTTTAAAAACCTTAAGGGGAAACCCGAAAGGGAAAGCCCTAAAAGGACAATATCTGTTAGCGATGGGTTTGGGTCGTTACAGTTGAATTATATTATCTAGTCAATACGTTATCTACTTGCAAAGCTTTTACACGACATCGTCTAAATGCTTTTTGAATAATGAGAACGGTACGTTTTGTGTTACAGAATGGCCCTTGTCGGTCAGCGGTTAAGAAGGGGGACGCAAAGGAAACAAATATGTGCTTCCATTGCAGGTCCATTGATTGCTTTCTATTTCATTAATTGTTAAAGTCATGCATTTACTCAGTCATTTCATGTTTTTTCACTTCTTAGCAGACGTCTCGTTGGAAAAATCCACGGAAAATGTTCAACTTCCCAAGGGTGATGTTTGGTCCGTCCATAAATTCGGTGGTACCTGTGTCGGTAACTCAGAACGAATTAAGAACGTTGCTGAAGTTATAGTTAGTGATGATTCAGAGATGAAATTGGTGGTCGTCTCTGCAATGTCGAAAGTGACGGATATGATGTATGACCTCATTAACAAGGCTCAATCACGAGACAAGTCTTATGAATCTGCCTTAGATGCTGTTCGGGAAAAGTATAAATCAACGGCACACGATTTGCTTGATGGGGAAGAACTGGCCAGTTTCTTATCACAGTTGCATCATGATATTGATAATCTGTTGGCTATGCTTCAAGCAATTTATATTGGTAAGTAGGTATACTCTTACATCATTGATTACGCATTGTTCGGTGGACGATATGATACCATTGTGAAGATATGTAGAGGATCGTTGTAGAAAATCGAGCTTAATTTATTTCTAGTATCTCCATAGTGTACACCACCGTTAATGAAGGGCTTAGCGAGAACTGGTTCAAGTCATGATGGCTACGTACCTAAGATTTAATATATAGAATTCTTGGATGAAAATCTCACTGAAAATAAGTAATTTAGTCTGATTTTGATCCCCGTGTTGTCGTTGGGCATTCTTTTCTTCCCGACTAGTTGACCTTTCATGGTAGAAAGTACATTGACCCGTGACTTGCTTCGTATCATCTTGCAGCTGGTCATGCCATGGAATCCTTTACCGATTTTGTTGTAGGACATGGAGAATTGTGGTCCGCTAGTTTGTTGTCGGCTGTTATTAGACAGGTATGGCACGTGTTTTTCGTTCTATTTGTTAATGCAGCTTGCGAATCTGTTACCGATATGCGATACTGATCCTTTCAAGTGTTTCGTTAGAGGGGGTTTGATTGCAAGTGGATGGATACAAGGGAAGTTTTGATAGTAAATCCAACTTCTTCAAATCAAGTTGATCCCGACTTTTCGGAATCTGCTCGAAGACTTGAGCGATGGTATTCCAAAAACTCGGCCAAGATAATCATTGCAACTGGTTTTATTGCGAGTACACATCAAAACATACCCACTACTTTAAAGAGAGATGGGAGTGACTTTTCTGCTGCGATAATGGGTGCTCTATTAACGTCTCGGAGAGTCACTATTTGGACCGATGTCGATGGTGTTTATAGTGCAGATCCGAGAAAAGGTATATGTCGTACTTTTGTGCTTAACTCATAATTATATGAAACATTTAAGTACATTATACTCGAATCTCTATGCTTTTATTTGAAAACGTTCGGATGCTTTATATTAGAACTTTAGTGCCTATATGGATCCAGGTTCGGTCTCGTCTTTTAATACATCTTCCCTATTTATTGCAAATTTAATCTCATCGAAGCAGCAATGTTGCTATTGTTGAGGATTGTTGGGATGGAGTCCCACATTGGCTAATTTAGGTAATGATAGTGGGTTTCGGGAATGATCATGGGTTTATAAGTAAGGAATACATCTCCATTGGTCTGAGATCTTTTGGGGAAGCCCAAAGTAAAGCCATGAGAGCTTATGCTCAAAGTGGACAATATCATACCATTGCGGAGATCCGTGATTCCTAACATGGTATCAGAGCCATGCCCTTAATTTAGCCATGTCTATAGAATCCTTAAGTGTCGAACAAAGAAATTGTTAGCCTCGAAGATGCAGTCAAAAGTGACTCATGTGTCGAACAAATGGTGTACTTTGTTCGAGGACTCCAAAGATAGGAGTCGAGCCTTGATTAAGGGGAGACTGTTTGAGGGCTACATAGACCTCAGGGGAGGCTCTATGGTGTACTTCGTTCGAGGGGAGGATTGTTGGGAGGGAGTTCCACATTGGCTAATTTAGGGAACGATCATGGGTTTATAAGTAAGGAATACATCTCCATTGGTATGAGGCTGTTTGAAGAAGCCACGAGAGCTTACGCTCAAAGTGGACAATATCATACCATTGTGGAGATCCGTGATTCCTAACACATTATACTCGAAATCTCTATGCTTGTATTTAAAAACGTTCGGATGCTTTATATTAGAACTTTAATCTCATCAAAGCAGCAATGTTACTGTATCATGAGGTTTGTTTCTTGTGCAGTTAAGGAAGCAGTTGTTTTAAAGACATTGTCCTATCAAGAGGCCTGGGAGATGGTAAGTCGGGTTGTTGTATTCTATAATGAATATCGAACTCTGCTTCGGTCGCTAACATATATTATATTGACGTGCAGTCGTATTTTGGTGCAAATGTTTTACATCCTCGTACGATTATTCCAGTAATGCAATATGACATACCGATTATCATAAGGAACATTTTCAATCTCTCTGCACCTGGAACAACGATCTGCCGACAAACAGTTGACGAGGAGAGCGAGAGTCTAGTGTCTTTTGTTAAAGGATTTGCAACTATCGACAATGTTGCGCTTATAAACGTTGAAGGGTGAGTTTAATTCGTCGTTAGCTATCCATCTTTGTCTTAAACTATAAGTATGTCTTCCTTACTGATATCGTGATCTCATTTCCGTATCTCGTCCCCCAATTTTTCTCCAGCACTGGAATGGCTGGTGTCCCGGGTACCGCCAATGCCATTTTTGGTGCTGTTAAAGATGTAGGAGCTAATGTTATTATGATTTCTCAGGTGATTCGATATAACCTCTTCTTTTTCGACTTTAATCTAGACTTTGTTGTATGATGCTTATACGAAGGTTAATGCAGGCTAGTAGTGAACATTCTGTGTGTTTTGCGGTGCCCGAGAAGGAAGTAAAAGCTGTTGCCGAGGCATTGAAATCTAGATTCCGTCAAGCCTTAGAGGCTGGGCGCCTTTCGCAGGTAATTAATTGTTTTGACTCGAGGAGTCTGATTTTCTTTCCTTCTATATGTTTCGTGCATACCAAAAAGTTCAATCTTGTGAGATCAATCTTGAAAAAGATCAATGAAAAAGATCAATCTTGTGAGATCTCACATCAGAACGAAACATTCTTTATAAGGGTGTGGAAACCTCTCCCTATTAGACGCAGTTTAAAAACCTTGAGGGAAAACCTAAAGAGAATAATATTTGCTAGCGGTGAGCTTGAGTTGTTACAAATGGTATCAGAGCCAGATTCCGGGCGGTGTGCCAGCGAGGAGGCTGGGCCCTGAAGGGGGTATGACACGAGGCGGTGTGCCAACAAGGACGCTGGGTCCCAAAGGGAGTGGATTGGGGGGTCCCACATCAATTGGAGAAGGGAACGAGTGTCAGCGAGGACGCTGGGCCCCGAAGGGGGTGGATTGTGAGATCCCACATCGACTGGGGAGGAGAACGAAGCATTCTTTATAGGGTGTGGAAACCTCTCCCTAGTAGACGCATTTTAAAAACCTTGAGAGGAAGCCCGAACGGGAAAGTCCAAAGAGGACAATATTTGCTGGGCTTGAGCTGTTACAAATGATATCAGAGCCAAACACCGGGTGATGTGCCAGCGAGGACGTTGGGCCCCGAATGGGGTGGATTGTGAGATCCCACATCGGTTGGGGAGGAGAATGAAACATTCTTTATAAGGATGTGGAAACCTCTCCCTAGCAGACGCGTTTTAAAACCTTGAAGGAAAGCCCGGAAGGTAAATCCAAAGAGGACAATATTGGCTTGGGCTGTTACATCCAAAATCGAGCCACGATTTATACCAAGTTTTTCTGTATTATTTTATTTTATTTAATAAGTAACCAAGTTTTTCTCGAGTACCGTGAAAGAAAACAGAATATAATATAATATGATCCTCAGGTCGCAGTCGTTCCGAACTGTAGCATTTTGGCAGCGGTTGGACAGAGAATGGCGAGTACTCCTGGAGTCAGTGCCACCCTTTTCAATGCACTGGCAAAGGTCACAAATTACTTATTCACTTAGTTATGTTGTGTAATTTATTTTCTCTACATGAATAATGATGGTAAGTTACAACGCAGGCTAACATAAATATCCGAGCTATTGCCCAAGGCTGCACGGAATACAACATTACTGTAGTCGTTAGGCGAGAAGATTCTATAAAAGCCTTGAGAGCCGTGCACTCGAGATTTTACCTGTCAAGGACAACGATTGCAATGGGAATCATCGGACCTGGACTTATTGGTGCCACGTTACTCGAGCAGCTAAAGGATCAGGTGATCTTTATGAACGAAATCCTTTATTAATCTGGGTTTTATTTCGAAGTTATTTTACCTTTGTGGTGCTATCCAAATCCATGTGGATAATTGCCACATGTCCCGTGTCCATGGTTGGGAAGGTGGTAGACCAACCAAAGTTTTCCATCGGCATGCTCCAAAGATTGGTCGCCTGTGAGATGTCACATCGGTTGGGGAGGAAAATGAAACATTCTTTATAAGAGTGTGGAAACCTCTCCCTAGTAGACACGTTTTAAAAATTTTGAGGGAAAACCCAAAAGGGAAAGCCCAAAGAGGATAACATCTGTTAGCGGTGGGCTAGGAAAGGGGCATGAAACATTCTTTATAAGGGTGTGGAAACCTCTTCCTAAAGAGAGCCAGACATCGGGCAGTGTGCCAACAAGGACGCTGAGTCTCAAAGGGGAGTGGACACCAAGCGGTGTGCGAGCAAGGACGCTGGGCCTTAAAAGGGGGTGGACACCGGGCGGTGTGCCAACTAGGACGCTGGGCCGCGAAGGGGGGTGGATTGTGAGATCCCACATCGATTGGAGAGGGGAACGAAACATTCTTTATAAGGGTGTGGAAACCTCTCCCTAGCAGATGCGTTTTAAAAACCTTAAGGGCAAGCTCGAAAGGGAAAGCTTAAAGAGGACAATATCTGCTGGCAGTGGGCTTGGTCTGTTACAAATAGTATCAGAGCCAGACACCAGGCGATGTGCCAACGAGGAGGCTGAGCCCCAAAGGAGGTGGACATGAGGCGGTGTGCCAGCAAGGACGCTGGGCTCCGAAGGGGGTGCATTGGTCATTGAAGTGTTCATTTTGAGTCCTAACATGTTTATAAGAATTGTTCATTGGCAGGCATCCGTTCTCAAAGAAGACTTCAACATCGATTTGCGTGTCTTGGGAATTATTAGCTCCAAAAGCATGCTTTTGTGCGATGAGTAAGTTTAAAACTCGATTTCGATTCCTTTCATTATTTGTACCGTATAGGGTTATTCACGATTCCATTACTATTTGGCATTATGATGTGCCTGTGTTACGTGGATGTACTCGAGAAAGGTCGTTCTCTTGAACGTGTTATCTTCTTCTGATGTTCTAAAATTTCGAACGTAGAGTAGGCTTGTTCCTTACTATCATCCTCTGTATTTTTACGTTCTCGTCTCTACGTTTTCTATGCATCAATTTTCTCGTTGATCCTTGGCGTTCTCATGCTCAATGCTCTCCACGAATCCCTTCGTAATCGAAACGTTTTTTTGGTTAATACCCATTGGAGATGTAAAGTTTGGCGCTGTTTCGTTTAATACTCGATTTAATTATTTATGATATGTGATTGTAGGGGAGTTGACTTAACTAATTGGAGAGAACTTCAAGGTGAGAGAGGCGAAACGGCAGATATGGAACGGTTCGTGCAGCATGTGCATCAAAATCATTTTATTCCGAACACCGTTTTGGTCGATTGCACGGCCAATCCTGATATTGCTAGCCATTACTACAACTGGCTTCGAAGAGGAATTCATGTCATTACTCCAAATAAAAGGGCTAACTCGGGACCGCTCGATCAGGTACCTCCTATATGGAAATTACTTCTCTTACCCTTCACGGCCCTTTCGAAACGAAACGTATTGACAGCTATAGAATGCAAAGGTTTTTAGTTTCTGGGTCTTTTCTGTTCGGTACGGCTTTGGTTAACAGAAAATTTCAGACTCGAGAATGCGATGAAATCACGAATGATTAAACCGTGTCGTTTATGTTACATTGCAAATTACTGTTTCGAATGTGCTATACTAATTCTTTGGTTACGTCTTTGCTGTTCAATCCAGTATTTGAAGTTGAGAGCTCTTCAACGACAGTCGTATACTCATTACTTTTACGAAGCTACGGTTGGAGCCGGTCTTCCAATCATTAGCACGCTACGTGGTTTGCTCGAAACCGGAGACAAAATATTACGTATTGAAGGCATCTTCAGGTTGTTTGTCCTCTCTTTGAATAAAGTTTTGCTTTATATTTTCTTCACTTAACATAATTGTCCCCATACTGCTAGGGTGTATGACTATTTTATCTGGACCCAAGTGCCATAGCTTTGTTCGCTCAAAGGGCGTTTTTTCGGGGCCTAGCGTCCTAGCTGGCATACCACCTAGTGTTCACCCCTTTTCAGGGCCCAGCGTCCTAGCTGGCACACCGCCCAATGTCCACCCCCTTTCGAGGTCCAACGTCCTCGCTCGCACACCGCTTGGTGTCCACTCCCCTTTGGGACTCAGCGTCCTTATTGGCACACCGCCCGGTGTCTGGCTCTCCTTAGGAAGAGGTTTCCACACCCTTATAAAGAATGTTTCGTGCCCCTCTCCAAGCCTACCGCTAGCAGATGTTGTCCTCTTTGGGCTTTCCTTTTCGGGTTTCCCCTCAAGGTTTTTAAAACGTGTCTGCTAGGGAGAGGTTTCCACACCCTTGTAAATAATGTTTCGTTTCCCTCTCCAATCGATGTGGGATCTCACAGTTAGATTCGACGTTTTTCTTTGAGCTTTAGTGACGAAGCCCTTTTTTTATTACTCTTGATCTTATTTTTACTTGACCGGAGTCCCTTGGTTGAGTCGGCCCCCTTTCGTAGACTTTCTTTTTTGTAGGTTTATGTATCTTTTTCCTTTTTCTCAATGAAAATTCGGTTTTTCATACCCAAAAAACGTCAATATAGACCGTGCATACAAATTTATACTTGATGTGTGTTAAAAGCATCCCGTCTGTTCTTCCCCATTTTTCTAGATTATCCAACCAGCGAAACTTCCTCTCGAATCTTCCTACGGATTTCGAGAGCTTTTAGAGGGTAGGTATAGCAATGTAGATTGAAGATTTATTTCTCGATCGTGATTGATTGCCTTGAATTTAGGTATTTCGAAATGAAGGCAACTAAAATGTACGATCGTCAAACGGCCCAACCAAGGTTTCCTAATTAGGGTTTTGGTTTTAATCTCGTACGTACAGTGCTATAGACCTTTTTATTCCAATATCTCTGTCAAATCACAAGGTTTACAAAAATGGTTTAGCTCTCGGTCTGTTTTCGTTCGTTCGACATCGAGGTGCCATCGGCGTCTGCTTGCTTGCGTTCTAGGGCAGTTCCGAAAAGCTGTCTTCTCTTTCCAATATCTTAATATTCCCCTAGGAAGTAGTGTTCGGACTTAAGTGTCGAAAGAAGATTTATTTCTCGATCGTCATTGATTGCCTTGAACTTAGGTATTTTGAATTGAAGGCAACTAAAATGTATGATCGTCAAACAGTCCAACCAGGGTTTCCAAATGAGGGTTTCGGTTTTAATCTCGTACGTACAGTGCTATAGGCTTTATTCCCAATATCTCTGTCAAATTATAGTGTTTCCAAAAATAGTTTCGCTCTCGGCCAGTTTTCATTCAACCGACATTGGGGTGCCATCGGTGTCTATTTACTTGCGTTCTCGGGCAGTTCGAAAAAACTGCCTTCTCTTTCCAATATCTTAATATTTCTCTAGGAAGCAGTGCTCGGACTTGAATGTTGAAAAAGATTTATTTCCCGATCGTCATTGATTGCCTTGAATTTAGATTTATTTCGAAATGAAGGCAACTAAAATGTACGATCGTCAAACGGTCCAACCAGGGTTTCCAAATTAGGGTTTCAGGGTTTCCAAATTAGGGTTTCAGTTTTAATCTTGTACGTACAGTGCTATAGACTTTCTTTCAAATATCTCTGTCAAATTATAGTGTTTCCAAAAATGGTTTCACTCCTGGCCAGTTTTCATTCGACCAACGTCGAGGTGCCATCAACGTCTATTTGCTTGCATTCTAGGTCAGTTTCGAAAAGCTGTCTTCTCTTTCCCATATCTTAATATTCCCCTAGGAAGCAGTGCTCGGACTTGAATGTCGAAGAAGATTTATTTCTCGATCGTCATTGATTGCCTTGAATTTAGGTATTTCGAAATGAAGGCAACTAAAACGTACGTTTAAAAAAGTCTAAGCACACTTAACAACCCTTAATATGTTGACAGTCTTTGCTTTCATGTTATTTTCTGCTGCAGTGGGACATTGAGTTACATCTTCAACAACTTTACGAGCGGTAAATCTTTTAGCGACATCGTATCCGAAGCAAAGCAAGCGGGTTATACCGAGCCCGATCCAAGAGATGACTTATCCGGAACCGATGTTGCCAGAAAGGTAAACATGTGTTCTCAATCGCCTGTGTAAAATCCGAAAACATGTGTTCTGAATCGCCCGTGTAAAATTTGTTTATGCTTTAAGTTTCGTTCGTGTTTCAGGTGATCATTCTTGCAAGAGAATCGGGTTTGAAACTCGAACTAGCCGATATCCCCGTGGAAAACCTCGTGCCAGAGCCATTAAGAGTATGGCTAAATAATATGTTTAACCATTTAATGCTTAAAGTTTGTACTCCATTGTTGACTTGGACCTCTAATGTACTATAGGCCAGTGCATCGGCTGAGGAGTTCATGCAACAATTGCCACGGTTCGATGTCGAGCTGACGAGGAAACGACAGGAGGCTGAGAATGCTGGGGAAGTGAGTATCTCTACAAAATAGTTCTGCTAGTTACTTACTTTTAAGGAATCTGCTAGGTTCAACTTGTATTTTAAGCTGCTGTGAGTTGGTCTTTGTTGAACCAAAAATGTGCATATCCATGGTTTTCGTGAGCATACGTAAAGTTACATGCATTATGTATCGGTTGGAGAGGGGAACGAAGCATTCTTTATAAGGGTGTGGAAACCTCTCCCTAGCATACGTGTTTTAAAAACCTTTAGGGGAAGCTTGGTAGGGAAAGCCCAAAGAGGACAATATCTGCTAGCGGTAGGCTTGGACGGTTACAAATAGTATCAGAGTTAGACACTGGGCGGTGTACCAGCGAGGATGCTTGGGCCTTTAACGGAGTGGATTGTGAGATCCCACATCGGTTGGAGAGGGGAACGAAGCATTCTTTGTAAGGGTGTGGAAACCTCTCCCATATCGGTTGGAGAGGGGAACAAAGCATTCCTTATAAGGGTGTGGAAACCTCTCCCTATCATACGTGTTTTAAAAACCTTGAGGGGAAGCCCGATAGGGAAAGTCCAAAGAGGAGAATATTTGCTAGCGGTAGGCCTGGGCTGTTACAAATAGTATCAGAGTTAGACACTGGGCAGTGTGCCAGCGAGGACGCTGACCCTTAATGGGGGGTGGATTGTGAGATCCCATATCGATTGGAGAAGGGAACGAAGCATTTCTTGTAAGGGTGTGGAAACCTCTCCTTAAGTAAATGCGTTTTAAAATCCTGAGGGGAAGCTTGGAAGTGAAAGTCCAAAGAGGACAATATCTGCTAGGTTTGGGCTGTTACAAATGGTATCAGAGCCAGACACCCGAGTAGTATGCCAACAAGGATGCTGGCCCCCAAGAGGGGGTGGATTGTGAGGAATGAGACATTTCTTATAAAGGTGTGGAAATCCCTCCCCAGCAGATGCGTTTTAAAAACCTTAAGGGGAAGCTCGGAAGGGAAAGTCCAAAGAGGACAATATCTGCTATCGGTGGGGTTGGGTTTGTTACAAATAGTATCAGAGCTAGACACCAGGCGGTGTGCCAACGAGGACGCTAGGCCCCTAGGGAGGGGTGGATTGTGAGATCCCACATCGGTCGGAGAAACATTCCTTATAAGGGTGTGGAAACCTATCCCTAGCATATGTGTTTGAAAAACCTTGAGAGGAAGTCTGAAAGGGAAAACTCAAAGAGGACAATATTTGGTAACGGTGGGCTTGGGTTGTTACAAATTGTATCAGAGCTAGATATCGGGCGGTGTGCCAGCATAAACGCTGGGACCCCAAGGGGGGTGAACTGTGAGATCCCACATCGGTTGGAGAGAGAAACGAAACATTCCTTGCAAGGGTGTAGAAACCTCTCCCAAGTAGACGCGTTTTAAAACCTTGTGGGGAAGCCCGAAAGGGAAAATCCAAAAAAGAACAATATTTGCTAGCAGTACGCTTGGGCTGTTACAGCTCTTTAGCTCCTTAGCTCCTTATCAGTATCGTAGCTCTGTCTGTGTATTTGACTACCTGGATTCTCTTTTATTTGGTGTTCATGTAAACCCCTTATTATTTTCTAAAGGTGTTGCGATACGTCGGGGTGGTCGATGTCGAAAATCAAAGAGGCTTCGTCGAGATGCAAAGGTACAAGAACGATCACCCATTTGCACAACTTTCAGGATCCGACAACATCATCGCTTTCACCACGACGAGGTACAGAACTCAGCCTTTAATAGTTCGGGGACCGGGCGCCGGGGCTCAAGTGACAGCAGGTGGGATCTTCAGTGACATCTTGAGGCTAGCATCTTACCTTGGTGCTCCATCATAATCCCATCCTTATTAGTTTCCTAGTCTCTATGCTCTCTTTTGGTTGTTGGGACGGTCTCTTTTGCCTTGTGTCTTTTTTGTTTGCAATGTAGGTTCTTCTATGTTGGGAATTTTAATTCTTAATAAAATCAAGCTTGTTTTATCTTTTTTTTCGCTCGGGTTCGACAATTATATTATTGAGAATCGAACTATTTGGGGTGTACACAGATTTGGTCAGGTTGGAAAAAAATGTTGGACCAACTGGACATTTGGGGTCGGTTGAGTTGGTGGCTTGAGTAATTCGAATAGAGTGTACACAGATTTGGTCGGGTTGGAAAAAAATATTGAACCAATCAGACATTTGGGATTGATTGAGTTGGTGGCCCGAGCAATTCAAATAGAGTGTACATAGATTTGGTCTAGTTGGAAAAAAATGTTGGACCAACCAGAAATTTGGGATTGGTTGAGTTGGTGGCTCGAATAATTCGAATAGAGTGTACACAGATTTGGTCTGGTTGGAAAAAAATGTTGGACCAACCGGACAATTTGAATAGAGTGTACACAGATTTGGTTTGGTTGGATAAAAATATTGGACCAATTGGACATTTGGGGTTGGTTGAGTTGGTGGCCGAGCAATTCGAATAGAGTATACACATATTTGGTCTGGTTGGAAAAAAAATGTTGGACCAATCGGAAATTTGGAGTTGGTTGACCAACTGGACAATTCGAATAGAGTGTACACAGATTTGGTCTGGTTGGAAAAAAATATTGGACCAACCAGATATTTGGGGTTGGTTGAGTTGGTGGCCCGAGCAATTTGAATAGAGTGTACATAGATTTGGTCTGGTTGGAAAAAAATATTGGACCAATCGGACATTTGGGTTGGTTGAGTTGGTGGCCCAAGCAATTTGAATAGAGTGTACAACCCAACCTGAGTTGAGTTGGGTTAAATTTTCGTTCTCTTTTTTTAATTATTTAAAAAAATTCTACCTATCGAGAATACGTGTTACATTTATAATTAAAATTTTATAAAGTTCAAATATCTGTCGTAATGCATCACAAAATTGTTTGCAAACGTTAAACAACAATGGTTAAATATTCTTAATTTTCCCTTAAAAAAAAAAAAGGTTGAATTGAGTTGCAATCTACTCGTGAATAGATTGTGAGATTCCGCATCGGTTGGGGAGAATGAAACATTTTTTATAAGGTGCGGAAAGCTCTCTCTCTAGTAGACGCGTTTTAAAAATTTTGAGGGAAAAGTTCAAAGAAGATAGTATCTGCTAGCAAGGGAAAGTTTAGAGAAGACAGTATCTGCTAGTAGTGGGCTCGGGCTGTTATAGATCTGAATTAAAAATTTTGAGGGAAAAGTCATCGAAAGGGAAAGTTTAAAGAAGACATTATCTACTAGCGATGGGTTCGGGCTGTTATAGATCTGAATTCTCGATTTTTTTAAAAAAATCAACTCAATCCAAACTAAAAAAAAAAAAAGCTTAGAAATTTGTCTCTCGTGTATTATTTAGAAAAATCAACTAAATAGTGAGAGATAGGAATAATTTTTTATATCTATTCCGATATAATGAGATAAAGAGCCGAAAGAAAATGGCAGGGCATTTCCACGGCGTTGAGCAGTGAGCCGAACACAAAGAACAACTCGAACAATTGCGACAAGATGGACAAAACTTTTACGGAATCCAAACTATGCACAGACTCTAGGCGCCTTCTCTTCGATCGTCGCTACGGTTGGGTGTTAGTATCTCTCGATTCCAGCTCACTGTCTGTAAATTCGTAATTTGGATTTTGATGATGTTTCCCTTTGTTTTGCAGGATTGATGAATGGAAAAATCCTTCGGATGAAGCTTTGGCCGGTGGCCGAGGAATGTATGTGTGTTTCTTTGCGTTCATTGTTCATCAGCGTTGGCTGTCGTGCTTTCTGTTGTTTCGATTTTCAGTTCTCAAAGAATGAGAGAGGCTTCTTTTTCGATTTGTTGGCTTGATTCTTTTCTTGTTATGACAAAAGTGGTTTCGATTTTTCGTTTCTCAAGTACATTTGTGCTTTCTCTTTGCTTTTTGAATAAGTTTTGTTTCCGATTAGGTTACTCAAGCTTCTTGTTTACCAAGCAGTTGATAGCAATTTTAGATTGGCGTCCTGATCGTATCTTATCTTTTTTAGGTTTTGCATTGCGCCCCTCGCGAAAACGCTGGTTAATTCAGTCGCGCAGATGGTATGGCTCTAATCTTATCCACTGTTAATTATTGTTCTTGTGTTTAATTTTCTTTATCTTTGAAAAATACACGATTGAATTAGATCAAAATTGGTGAACAAAAATGGAGGAGGAGGAAGAGGAAGCTTCCTGTCTAGTGAACTTTTGGGAAAAGAACTTCGCAATCAATGTTTGTGAAATTGAAATTGTAAATGTGAGATCCCACGTTGGTTGGAGAAGAGAACGAAGCATTCCTTATAAGGGTGTGGAAACCTCTACCTAGTAGGCGCGTTTTTTAAAACCGTGGGCACGACGGTGATACGTAATGGGCTAAAACGGACAATATTTGCTAGCAATGGAATGACTTAGATTGTTACAGGAAATGAACTGTGGTTTGATAAAGTTTGGGGTGTGTGGGTACACAGATCTTGTGAGGCATTGATTCTTCAATGAAAATAGTTATTCAGTGTTGTGTTTCAGTATGTAAAGTTAAGTTCAGAGACTCTTGGGAAGTTTCAAAATCCATTGTTTAATAAGTTATTCAAGTGCTTTAGCTTGTTCGGGTTCGTTAAAACTATCTGCTAGCGATGACTTGGATTGTTACAGGAAATGAACTGTGGTTTGATAGAGTTTGGGGTGTGTGGGGTACACAGTTCTTGTGAGGCATTGGTTCTTCAATGAAAATAGTTATTGAGTGTTGTGTTTCAGTATGTAAAGTTAAGTTCAGAGACTGTTGGAAGTTTCAAAATCCATTGTTTAATAAGTTATTCAAGTGCTTTAGCTTGTTCTGGTTCGTTAGTTTTGATTCATTATGTTCCTTCTTCCTTTTCGATTATCCTTTTGTACCTCGAGCTTGAGACCTGATGCATACTTTTGTTATATTTGTAAATAAGAAAACTACTCATTAAGAAGAGTGAAAGAATTCGATGGAAGTGACCCGAAAAAACATCACTTGCTTAGTTGGCTAAGGTAAGGTAGCTTAACCTTTCTTTCGGAATTGTCCACTCATAGCACGATGAAATTGTCCGATTAGCTGTTCTTGGCTGTTGAGTTTAGGTAGCTAGTGCTATGGAACTCATGTGTAGTCAGAGATTTAGTAACTCTTCCGTGCTCGTAGGTTGACTTCCATATGCATCCCTAATGCTCCAACTTACCAACAAAGGAGCAACCAAGAGGTCAAATTAAAATTGCTAGAAGGAGCTCCACTTGTTGAGCTATTAAGGAAAGAGGAAGATTACAAAGAAGATTAGATACATGGATCCAAGTATATATGAGTAAAAGTGAGCTGGATCCAAAATGGCCTCCTAAGATCCTTTTAACGCCCAAAAGAACACTTTCTTTCCACTAAGATCCTTCCTCTATAAATTGTAAAAGTGATGATTTTGTTAGACTGTCAACTGTAAAAATGTGTACCCCTCGTGTACTATGAGGGGTTAAAAGGGGAATGCAACTCCTACAAGTTATTTCTATAAATTCTATTAGTTAGTTCTGCTCACGTTCCGAGAATGTAACGGTAACAGTTCAAGCCCACCGCTAGTAGATATCGTCTTTTTTGGGCTTTCCATTTCAAGCTTTCTGTCAAGGTTTTTATAATGCCTCTACTATGAGAGGGTCTAACGCTATTCCAACCAGTGCCTCGCACCATCTGGTGACTGGCTCTCATACCATTTGTAACAGCCCAAGTCCACCGCTATATAAAATCGTGAGACTGACAGCGATACGTAACGGCCCAAAACGGATAATATTTGCTAGCGGTGGGCTTGAGCTGTTACAGTAAGTGGTTTTAATATCAGTTAAAGAACCACCCACGTTCTAATCTTCGTTCATCACAAGGGGTGGATAAGCAGGAGGGAAATAAGTGGTTTTAATATCAGTTAAAGAACCACCCACGTTCTAATCTTCTTTTGGATGAACACTTGGAGCAACTAACCACTAAAAACCCTCCCCTTCTTGGGGATCTTGACCTTGAATTTCACAAAACCATTTAAAATAGAGAATTTTACGTGTTGTTGCCCCCTCCATGCTCTCCAATTGATCATGCTTCTCCCGGGGCCTGGGATATTTTGGAGTGAATTATTTCTAATTTCGACTCTCCACAATGATATGATTTTGGATGTAACAGCCTAAGTCCACAATGGTATGATTTTGGATGTAACAGCCCAAGTCCACAATGGTATGATTTTGGATATAACAGCCCAAGTCACAATATTGTCTTCTTTAGGTTTTACCTTTTGGGCCTTCCTTCAAAGTTTTAAAATGCGTCTGTTACGAAGAGGTTTCCACATTGTCATGGTCATGCTCGTCCAAGGCGTGTTGCCCATGGCCGTATGCCCATGACAAGCCAAACCCTTAATGTCTTTCCATGTTGTAAAATGTTTCTTTTGTATTTTTTGGGAGTATGACGCTTCGGGGGGAAATCATGTCTAGGCCTGCCAGACATGAAATGCCTCAAAATGTATTATAGGGGGATACAGCTAGTTGTCAACTTCTCCCTACCCGATAGTTATATGCAGTAAGCCGTTATTGTTGCTTTTTGCTTACATTCCCATATAACACCAATTTCAATTTCTCAAATCTTAGCTTTCAAAACTCTCATTCGAAATCTCTCTACCCCGTTTTCTAAAACTTTCTTTTTGAACCGGGGCCAGAGGCTCGAGCATGCGTCGCTTGGCCGTAGGCAACGCAAGAATGAATAGACTCACTTGTTGTTGAGAAGTGAGTGTCGCACAATCTCAAGTCCGCTGCCATCAAAGTACGATTGTGACACCCAGCATCCTCGTGGACACTCGTTCCCTTCTCCCATCGATGTGGGACTCCTCAATCCACCCCCCTTGGGGCCCAGCGTCTTTGCTAGCACACCACTCTGTGTCCATCCCCCTTTGGGACTCAGCCTTCTCATTGACACGTCGCCCGATATTTGGCTTTGATACCATTTGTAATAACTCAAGCCCACCGTAGCAGATATTGTCTTCTTTGGGCTTTCCCTTTAAGATTTTAAAATACGTATGCTAGGGAGAGGTTTCCACACCCTTATAAAGAATGTTTCGTTCTCCCCCTCCCCTCTCAACCGATGTGGGATCTCATTACATGTTTTCTAAAAACAACATTTGAATTAAAGAGCGGGTTGCCCGACCCTTTCCTCCAATTCTCATGATCCTCCTTTCGTTGCAGGTTAATATTGCTGCAACATCCACAGTTAAAGCTCTTGAAAACCCAGAGCTACTCTCACCTCAGGTACTACAAGCAGGTCTGCATCAAAGGCTTGAGAAATTCATGTCGTCCATGCAATACCCAGCATTCCGCCATGGCTTCCACAAAGTAACTTCTCCTTCAGTTCCCACTAGCTCCTTGCATTTACAGGATGAAAGAGTTGATCACAGCTAGCTGAATGTAAATTCATTCTCACTCACTTGAGACTTGGAGATCGAGGTAACGAGTTCGAGAGAGATTAGGGCTAATATCAAAGTTGTATCAGGTAAAATCTCACGCTATTAATTGTATCAATTTAAACTCTAAAATTTCAACCTAAGTACGAGAGTTTAGAGTTTAAATTAATTTAATTATTACTTTGGAGTTCTAATTGATACAACTAGTGGTGTACATGGTTCGGGTTGGGGATTTTTTGACCCAACCTGGTTGGTTAGATTGGTAACTCAACCCAGTCCAAAAATTATCACAACCCAACCCAATCCTCTATTTTTCGGTTGGGTTGGGTTCGGGTCGTTAAAAAAAATTATTTTTTTAAAAAAGTTTTATTTATTCAAAATTTATAATTTTTTGGATACAATCTTAGATAAAAGTTCGATATCAATAAAAAGGATTTGAGAAGATATCAATAAAAAGGATTAGTTTAAAGCATTGAATTTGGGGTTTTATATATTTTTATTTGACTTGAGTCAACTCAGGGTTTTGTCCCATGAACCTGAAATCATATCGAGTCAGTTTGGGTTTAAAAAAATGAACTCAAACCAACCCAAAAAGTTAATCCAACCCAACTCTTATAGTTTGGATTTTCGGGTTAGGTTGGTTCGGGTTGTCAGGTTGTCGGTTGTCGGTTGAATGTACACTTTTAGATACAATTGAAGGTGAAGGTGAGGATATTTGCTTTGATAAATAATTATTGATGTGTGTTTATTATTATTATTATTTATTATTTATTATTTATTATTTATTGAAACCTTTGAGGCCACCCATAGCAAATAGAAAAACAAAAAGAAATGTCAAAATCCGAAGCATCTTGGGGAAGAATATTATTTATTCTTTAACTTATAATAAATAATTAGTTAAATTTTATTTTGGTTGTGAACTTTCACGAAAATAATAATTTAATTTTTTAATTTTTTAATTTTTGTTCCTAATGATTTAATCTCGTAATTTCAAAATAATACAATTTAATCTTTAAATTTTAATAAATATTAATTTAGTTTTTTTATTGATAAGTTGATTAGATATAAAATTTATTTATAAACAACTAAGCTGTTTAAATACCAAAAATGTTAAATAATAAATTTGTGTTAATCTTGTTGGATGAGACTGGGAATGATCGTAAATTTATAATCAAAGAATAATATCTCCATTGAATGAAACCTTTTGGGGAAGCTCAAAGCAAAGCCATGAGAGCTTATGCTCAACGTGGACAATATCATACCATTGTGGAGAGTTGTGTTTATCTAACATGATGGTATAAGAGTCATGCTCTAAACTTAGCCATGTCAAACAAAGAACTCCAAAAGAAAAATGAGTCGAGTCTCGATTAAGGGAAGACGTACTTTGTTCGAGGGGAGGTGTTGGATGAAAGTCCCACATCGGCTAATAATGGCTAAGACTCCAAAAGAAAAGGAGTCGAGCCTCGATTAAGAGGAGGCGTACTTTGTTCGACGGAAGATGTTGGATGAAAGTCCCACCCACATCAGCTAATAATGACTATGACTCTAAAAGAAAAGGAGTCGAGCCTCGATTAAAGGAGACATACTTTTTCGAGGGGAGGTGTTGGATGAAAGTCTCACCTAATTTAGGAAATGATCATGAGTTTATAGTCAAAGAAAATAGAGCAGAGTTTATGCTCAAAGTGGACAATATTATATCATTGTGGAGAGCCGTGTTCATCTAACAAATCTATCGTTTCTATCTTTTAAATAATTTTAGAGTTAAAAAAAAATATTTTTGAGTTTTTATTTCCTTATGAAAAATTATAAATATTTTTATTAATTATTATTATTTTTTAATTGTAAAATTCATTCATTCCATATGTTCTATATTGCCCCACGTCATATAATCCCAAATCAAAACTCGTAAGAAGAAGAAGAAGAAAATTGCAGAAGATTTCATCTTCTTCCTTGTTCTTCCTCTAATCTCACAGACAGATCTCCATTGATGAGCTGATCTTCTTCCATTCAATTTCTTCTCTCCTCTTTATAATGCGCGCCTTTCTGACCTTAATACCGTCGTCATCAAGCCCTCCACCGCCATGTCTTTCTTCTCTCCATTTCTCTCCCCCTCTTTCCTCCTCTTTCCTCTTCAGCTTCAGACCTAACAAACGCTTCCATTTCCTCAAGCCTTGTTCCTCTCTCAAGCAATCCAAGAAGCCTACTCTTCAGAAATCACCCACTACTGCCCCTCAGAGCTTCAAGTGGCTCTTTAGCCCCAAATCCGACGAGGATGACGACGGCGACGCCGATGAAGGGAGTAAGGGCGCGGAGGGAGATCAGGCGGCTTTGGAAGATGATACTGCGGTTAAGGGTACTCTTTTGGCCGGTGTGTTGCTTGTTGGGGTTATCGGTGGATTTGCGTTTGCTGGATATGTTTACAGGGATCCGATTAATGCGTTCTTGAATCAATTCTCGACGTTTATTGATGGTAATTTTGTCACTTTTTTTTGTTTTTTTTTTGTTTGAAGTTTTGGATTGGGAAATGTTATGAATAACTAATCTCCGCGATGATTCCAAAATGATATCAAAATGATATGATATTATATTGTCCACGTATAAGTTCTCATGGTTTGACCTTGCTTTGCTTTGAGTGTCCCCTCCGATGTGGGACTCCCTCCTAACAATCCTCAACCATACTCCTCTCGAACAAAGTATACTATAGAGCCTCTCTTATGGAGCCATGGAACAGCCTCCCATTACTCGAGGCTTGACTCCTTCTTTGGTGTCTTTGAACAAAGTACACCTTTGTTCAACACTTGAGTCACTTTTAACTACACCTTCGAGGCTCACAACTTCTTTGTTCGACATTTGAGGATTTTATTAACATGACTAAGTTAAGGGCATGGCTCTGTTACCATGTTAAAAATTACGGATCTCTACAATGGTATGATATTGTGCACTTTGAGCATAAGCTCTCATGGCTTTGCTATGGGCTTTCCCAAAATTCTGTGTATGTGCATTACATGAACAAGTGGTTGGGTCTTGAAGGGGGGTGGATTGTGAGATCCCATATCGATTGGGAGGAGAACGAAACACCCTTTATAAGGGTGTGGAAACCTCTCCCTAGCATACGCGTTTTAAAAACCTTGATGGGAAGCCCGAAAGAGAAAACCTAAAGAGGACAATATCTGCTAGTGGTGATCTTGGCCCGTTAAAAATAGTTTTTTTTAATGCAAATCTTAGGAGTTATAACAAATCATTTGATGCTATGATATTTGGATGTAGAAGCTGATGCTATTGATATCTCTACCCTTTAGTTTCTGACAATGCAGATACTACTTTTTCTTTGTGTCTATTAACATAGAATCATTACCAAACAAAAAAAAGATATATTGAATAGCTGAGGAGCTCTCCATTTCTCTGAAGCTTCTATCTCAATCATGCAATTCATAACATAGAGCTTTTGATGAACAGGATATGGTCCAGCAGGATATGCTTTATTTGTAGCAGCGTATGCAGGATTGGAGGTACACATATTTTTCCCTTAATCCAAATATGTAAGAACTATGCCTTTTACATCTGTAGAGCTGCCCTTCATGGTAAGGCTTAGTATAGGTGGCTGTCGGGGTGGCCGAGTTGGAGAACTTAATAGTCTAAAATCTTTAGTTCACACCCGGGATCGAATGGAGCCGAGGCCATGAGCTAATGCAAGGAGGGAACCTGATACTTTTGTAGTACTCCATAAGAACTATGCTTGCTTAGCTCATAACATATATGCTAAGACTGAAATTTATGGAATGATTTCTTCCCTTCTAGATTCTTGCAATTCCAGCCATTCCATTAACAATGTCAGCTGGGCTACTCTTTGGCTCTTTGATCGGGACGGTTATAGTTTCGATCAGTGGAACGGTGAGTGTTTTGTGCAAGTAAAACAAACCGATGGATTAACATATGCCCGCTAATTATTAGCTTATTATCTCCAATCATTTCAGGTTGCTGCTAGTGTTGCGTTTTTGATTGCTCGGTATTTTGCTCGTGAGCGAATTCTTAAGCTCGTAGAAGGAAACAAAAAATTTGCTGCCATTGATAAAGCTATTGGAGAAAATGGTTTCAAAGTAGTCACTCTCCTACGTTTGAGCCCTTTGCTTCCATTTTCTCTTGGAAATTATTTATATGGACTCACATCTGTCAAATTTGTCCCCTATGTGTTGGGAAGGTCAGCTTTCAATTCCTAAATGATTGTAGCTTTTCTTTTCATCAATATGCCTTTTTGGTTCGCCTTAGCCAATATTATCGATACGTACGTAATGTTACGAGCTGTATGAACTTTAGAAATCGTTGAAATCGTAACGGATTTATTATCTGATTGCAGCTGGCTTGGGATGCTTCCGGGAACATGGGCTTATGTGAGTGCGGGTGCCTTTGGACGTGCAATTATCGTAAGTTTTCGATCTGTCTCCCTTGCTGCTTAAAGATGTTATATTTTTCGTAACAACATCTACCTCGTAAATTTGTAGTGTTGAGGCATGTTCTTTTATGAATGGGTTCTTTTTTGGTTAAAATTTCAATTAGTAAAAAGTTCATGTGACCAATTAAAATTACTTTTTATGAGTGCAATTCATTTGAGAAATTAGAAAAATAGATAAAATTTACTTGAAGTGCTTTTTAGAGGGAGCATTTAACTCATTTATTTCCTGGAGTGTTTACATTATAAGTGATTCATGAAGAACACTCTTTTAGGAGTTATGTCTAACACATCCTTGTGCTTTCTTGACAATGTATGGCATTGCATTGTGCCTCCTTGTCCAAGGCGTGTTGCTTATGGCCACATGGCAGATGTCCCAGTCTTGCTTGTCCGAGTCGGTTGACAGAGATGTCAAGCAATTGAGTGGGGGAGGATTTTTACCATTTCACGTTGGGTCAATACGGGAGTGTATGACCGTTCACCAAAACCATGTCTACAACCGCCAGGGCTAAAATGCCCCAAAATGTACTATGGGGGATATGACTAGTTGTCACTTCTTCTACCTTGAGTTATATGCTATTTAAGTCGTGATATTTCTTAACGTTACTTTCTTTAATTCTTCAAACTGTTTTCAAATGTATTTCCTCGCGCACGTTTTCTAAACATTTTCTCGAAACGTGACTCGAGGCCCGAACATACGCCAACGTTGTCCGCAACGTCCAAATTTCTCCCGACTGACTTGTTCGCTTGGTTAGAACAAGTACTGCACAATTGCTTTCCTTCTATTGCAAGAGTGCGATTGTGACACCATGCATATTGTTTATGGTTTTCCTTTAAAGATAATCTATGACCTCGATTCTTAGTTCGGTTTTCCGTCTCTCGTATTGTTTGTTTCCAATTTTCCATCTTGTTGCCTAGTTTCTTTTCCACTGTTAATTTTACTTGGCGTTTTTTCAGCAAGAGGAATCTGAAGTTGGTTTGCTTGGAGGGGGAAATGGTCAGCTGTGGACTTTAGGACTTGGATTGTTGGCGACAGCATTGGCTGCTGCATACGTTACACGATTAGCCAAGGTAATATGGCTTATTGCTACTGCAAACTTTATGCAATCAACTCGTTTTATATTTACGGGATGAACTCGTAATCATGGAATTGACTTGATCATGATATTATATTTTATAAGTTCATACTCCTCACCTCTCTTCCTTTCCTTAAATCAACAAACACATTGCCTTACACCTTCCTCGTCGTGCCCACTTCTCACTAACGTGTGAAGCAACAACGACATTAATAGCATATAACCTGGGTAGGAAGATTTAACAACTAGTCGTATCCCCTTATAGTACATTCTAAGGCATTTTTATCTAGCAAGATTGGATGTCATTTGGGCAAGGAGTCATACACCAATGTGGAACATCTATTTGGTCCGATTGACACCCAATTTAGTGAACTTTCATATTTCACTTGTACAGACTTAACTTCAGAGTTGCTTGTTGAAACTCACTCTGGAATCCCGACCTTTGAGGTTGTGTCCTGGTGTCCCACCTGGCTCCTGTTAAGCTTATAGCTTGACACCCTTGGTAACACCGTAATCTATTTATACCTTACCTTGGCAACTTTGTCCACTCTGCGTGGTGTGTTAGATAATGCACCATTCACCCACCGTCGTTTCGTAACATAACTTGGCTTGTCGACCTGCTTCGTCGTAGTATCAACATGTGGAATTTGTCCCATCCCTCACTTGGACGGCGTTGCTCCGCTCATTGATGTGAGTTTAAAGTTTGCCCTTCTAGACGCAGTACAACAACTTCCAGCTTCTCCGTCTCGAGTAGCCGATTAGCCACAAAATACTGTTCCACCTAGATGCACCCATCCATAGCGATTCTCCCCACGCCGAACACTGGAATGTCTAACTTCCTTAGCCGCAAATCAAAGACTTGAGCTAGCACTTTCCTAATTTCACATTTGCATTGTTTGGCGCCTCAACCTCATTTTCTTTCTCTTTCCTTCGGCTCTTCCACTAGTTTCAGCTTCCTCGGTCATTTTTTACCCTTCCATCTGAGAAAACACTCCCAATCCTTTCTTTACCGACTTAGTCGCGCTCTTAGCAATGACTTTTCCCACCTCCTTTCACAAACTTCGGGATCGACCCAACTTTGTTCTCCGACGTTTCCATCCGAACTTCCATGCACATAGTCATTTCCAATCAAGATCGGCTTTGATACCAATGTAGATAAGAATTAAGTTTGTTTATCAACAAGGGCACAAAGTTGAGGGAAGAATTCTAGAGCTTCCCCACTGTGAAATTCCGCATTGGTTGGAGAGGGAAACGAAGCATTCCTTATAAAAATGTGGAAACTTCTCCCTAGTAGACACGTATTAAAACCAGAAGGGGAAGCCCAAAGAAGACAATATCGGTCAGCAGTGGACTTGGGCTTGAGCTGTTACAAACTCCCATAAGAACCTCACAAAATGATTAGCAAGAAGACACCTGTAACAGCCCAAGCCCACCGCTAGCAGATATTGTTCTCTTTAGGCTTCCTCTCAAGGTTTTTAAAACGCGTCTGCTGGGGAGAGGTTTCCATACCCTTATAAAGATTGTTTCGTTCTCTTCCCCAACCGATGTGGGATCTCACAATACCCCTCTCATCTCTCTTCCTTTACCTAAATAAGCGAATACATTGCCTCGTCTCCTACACCTTCCTCTTTGGGTACACTACTAACTAACCTTCCTCTCTGGGTACACTACTAACTAACTCATGTAACATCATTTCCTCCCCCCTCTCTCTCGTCACGCGCCTTCTCTTATACACGTATTTTTATAGGAGCTTTATCAATTCTCGATATTGTTTTTAATATTGCAGGATGCTATGAAGGATATTGAATAGACATGGCGCCTTGTTGAATGTAGAAGGTATAAATTTTGAAAATTGGCAATGCTCTGTATATTTTTTTTTATTTGACCAATTAAGATAATGTACAATATTTACAATAATCAATTTAATTAATCTAATTGTAATATTAACTCTTTTTACTTTAAATTAGAAAAGATGAGTTTTTGCTGGCCAAGGATCATTCAGAAATTCAAATTCCCTCATTCAGCCTGTATTTCTCTTTTTTGAATTTCAATTATGGAATCTGTTACTTTTTTATATTGAACATGTTACACTGAGGGTGGGATCTCCGATCTCTTAGATCGTTTGCATGCTTTACGACAATACATGGAACGATAGGGACAATTAAGTCGACTGCATCATGTTAGAGTTAATGATTCGTTAAGGAATGTCGTTTCGTAATCTGATGAACATTGTATTTGTAATTATACCCATCATCCTTCTGAATGTGTATACATAGACAAGCATACATAGGCAGTGGTGTCATACTGTTTAGCAGCGACGGGCTATGGCGACAGCTTCAACACATCGAGCACCGAGATCAAACAATGACTTGCTAAACACAACAACTAGTGCCAGCAGAAGGCTACGTTGATGGTGACCGTGACAGCTTCAACACAGGAACAGACGGTAAGATCGGACGAAGGTGTGTACTAAGCTGCATTATTTTTTCGACATAACATTGCTCAATATAGGTTTGAGTCAAAGAATGAAAGGGCACTTCCAGCTTTAACAGAGGATAATCCTGAGCACTCTTCTTCTGATTTGTAATTTTGTTGTCTTTTTGCTTCTTTTTTAGAGAAAACTATTTAGTGGAAATAGTTATGGATCATAATCTAAGGGTCTAAATAGATTTACTTGTAAACTTTTGCAAAATTTAAAGGTATAAATATGGGACACTTTGTGCAATGTGCATAGGAAAATGGCTGGAAAGAGGCAATATTTACCTAAGCCAAAGCCAAGAGGATTAGATGAGTCCTCGCTCAGAGATGAAATCCGAGATATGGTTTGCTATCATATCAGGACGAACAAACTCGAAAAGAAGTTGTATGAGGTCGAGGCTAAGTTACATGAAGCTCAATCTAAGCTATTGATTGCTATCATATCAGGATGAACAAACTCGAGAGGAAGTATGAGGTCAAGGCTAAGTTGCATGAAGCTCAATTTAAGATATCGATTGCTATCATATTAGGATGAATAAACTCGAAAGAAGTTGTATGAGGTCGAGGCTAAGTTACATGAAGCTCAATCTAAGCTATCAAATGCCATTTTTTGTATGGCTCGTCGAGATGGAAGATGACGCTCTATAAACTGGAGTTGAAGTAGCTACCAATGTTCTAAGGGTGGAGGCACCCAAATATAAACTTCAGCTTCATTCAATCTCGTCTTAGCTTCGGGTGAGATGCTAATTGTAGCCTTCGAACACATTGTCAGGTGCCCCGAACCTCTTGAACTCCTTAATACCCCTTGTCTTAATTAGTTGCGATTCCAAAAGTTTTGTGCAAATTTGGTTGTAAAGCATTAACTTTCCTCTCATCGATTGAGTTTAAGCTTTCATTCGGATGAGTTGTCTTTCAGTTTTAGATATTGAGCCATGACAAAGAAAAGTATTTGAAGAGATGATTGTGAGATTCCACATCGGTTGGGGAAGAGAACGAAACATTATTTAATAAGAGTGGAAACCTCTCCTGAGCATATGCGTTTTAAAACTGTGAGGTTAACGGTGATACGTAATGGGCCAAAGCTGGGCTTGGACTGTTACAAATGGTATTAGAGGCAGTCATCGGGCAGTTTGCCAACGAGGATGTTATGCCTCGAAGGGGGTTGGACACTGGAAGGAAACCTCTCTTGAGGGGAAGCTCGAAAGGAAAAGTCCAAAAAAGGCGATATTTGCTAGCGGTAGACTTGAGCTGTTACAAGACAAATATAAGCCAAATGCTTTTCGGCTATGAACCGCGCAAACTGATGGGTCGGTGTTTAGAAAGCCTTAGAGATAGTTCAAAGGAAGGAAGAAGAAAGGACCGATCAGCTAGATTTCTTTCTCCATTGAGCTTGATTTTAGCCTCGTACCAAGTTGTACTTCAAGAGTGTTAGAATTGAAGATGGCTCCACGTCCTAGCAAGTAATGGGAGACCTACACTTATCCAAATCCATCATAAGCTTGACCTCTCCTATGTCCTAACAAGCTCTCAAGCTTGACCTCTCCTATGCTCAGAGAAGTTTCACAACAACTAGTCCGGTAGCATGTTTTGTGTAATGACGTTTTATGAGCTATATCGATGGCTTACCACTCTCTTTCACTAACTCTTTGGATTTTCTAGAGTTGTCCGGTAGCATGTTTTGTGTAATGACGTTTTGTGTAATGACTATACTTTTCTTGTAACGTTGCTATATACATGGTGTAATTACTATGTGCGAAAAATCATTAAATTCATTTCACTTTAAACATTACTAATTCAAACCTACTAATACCATTGAAAATAGAAACAACATCTCCTTTCAAAGTTTAAAAATAAAAATATCATTGATCTACTCTAATATAATGACTATGATTTAAGCCGAAAACCTAATTATCGATACTTGATGTTGTCAATCCATACATGGGGTCTTTGCCTTTACCGGGAAAAATGTTAAACATATGTTGAGTATTTAAAAATACCCCGTAAATGACCCCACTGTTGGGATCGAAAAATGCAATCATATGCAACAAGGCTTGTGGTGAGACTCTACTTTTCTTGACTATTCCTTTGACCTTACTTTCTTTTTTGGATAAGGTTGGATCTATAGTATTTTTCTACAGACTCATATAAGTACTCTCTAAGTCTGACTACATACTAGTGCACACGTACGCTATCAAAAATTAATGAAAAGACAAAAGCATGTTTCTTATCATAGTATGTGATCATATGTAACATACTAGAGAAGTAACCGGTGTTTGTATACCACATGCATGAAGTCCCATATTTTAAGTCAAGATACATAGGTCATGATGCATATTTTCCTACTAAAAATAAGGTCGATGCTTGCATGCATGACAAGTTTTTTATGCACGCGAAAAAAAATCCTATTTGTCTGACTATGGACTTAGTTGTCAATCGTGCACAACGTTGTCTTGGTAATGAAACTCTACCTTTATCTACGACTCTTTGCTTAGTGGTCGACATATTGCAATTGGCAATTGTGTTCCCTCGGCTTGAACAAAGACGATTGGATGGGCTAATCACAAAACCGTATATCGCTTAGGATTTCACTCTAAATTATCAATACATAATTCTTATCCTTGTAAGAATGTAAATGTAGGGATTAACACAATTATAGACAGAATTGTTAGCATTTAGTGGATTATACCGATTGTAATTTTTTTATCTTGTTTTCTCCTTCAATGTTTTTTTATTTAGGAAGAACTACATCCGCTACTTTGAAGAAAAAAAATGATATTATTTAGGTAATTTTGCAATAAACTTTAGTAGAAAATAGTTATGAATCCGTCTAAATAGATTTAGTTAGGAAGTTTAAGGTTTTAATTAGTACAATTTGCAACATTTGAACATTTTTTCTTCTTCTTATTCTTAAGATTTGAAGTTCAGATGTTTGAACATTGAAATGAATTTTAAAAAAAAATTCTAAATTACAAAGATCAAAAGTATCTTCTAATCTAGAATATATATAATGATAGTTAAATGTAGAATTTTGTGTAAATTCATACCTTAACCTCACAAAGGAAGAAAAATCCATTGTCCACATTTTCAAGCATTTCAAGGATTCTACCACCGACTTGGACTGTTTTCCAAAATTGATCGTCACTGAAAAACAAGTTCATGAAGGACAAAATTCAGTATCGAGCAAATCAAATGAGTGATTCGTCGCTTAGAATCCACCAACAAAATTGCAAATCAGGAATTCAAGAGGAGAAAGAGCAAATCAATCGCAGTTTATTTTCTAGGGTTCAAAATCTATCCAAGATCGATTAAATCAGAACAACAGCCAAGAATCGAAGCAATGTACATACAATTTCAAGGCTCAGAATCTTGATACCCGAACGGTTGCAGAGCTTTTAAGTTGATCCAACTGTTTGTTACCTCGACGAAGAAGGTACTCGATGTGGATGAAATTTTTGCGATCGATTTGCTTGGCGTTTCGGCGGAACTCAGCGGCGACAACCGATTCCATTTGCCGTCGATCTTCGGCGGATTTGGAACGAGCTGCTCGAAGAAATGATCTGTATAGACTGAGCACTTGCTTTTGCAACCCTGAGAGCTTCGGCCCCGATGAGATACCCATTGCTTCCACCTTCCTCCCTGCAGTTGCTTCTTTCGGAATACTCGTTGCCACTAGCTTTCTATTCTTATGTCTCTATTTATTATATATATATATATTTTTTTTTTTTCATTTATTTTTACAGTTATTCTTTTAAAAAAATAAAAAATAAAAAATAAAAATCTTTCTTCCTATTTTATAACTAATATAATATATAATAGGTTTAAAAAAAAAAATTCATGGTCTGCATCTTTGTTTCCTTCACACGTTCCCACATTGTCTTTATCGAGTCGCCAACATGAGGAGGATGTCCTTTGGGACGGTTTGGTAGATGATGACAAGAGTCATTTTATCCTTACGCTCCTCAAAGTCATCACCGATGGCGTCCCACACACCTTGTGCCCGTAAATTAACACACATTTTTATTGACCCTGTTGTATAATTACTCTTCGTGAGTCATGGGTAATGGAGCGTTACACTCCCCTCCTTTCTATTCTTTATCATCGTCAAATCTTCTCTAGCGACTTTGTGCGGTGACGACATTTGTTTCAGCATTCTAGCTCTAATACCATATATTGGATATGACCCACGATCAAAATATGCTGAAACACTCCCTTTGGTGTCCCCTCCAGTCAAGAACTGGGGCCTGACACTCACTCGCCAATATGCTTTTCTTCGTTCCTAGTTCGATATTCTAGTGTCCTAGGCGTAAAGGAACCACACCACTCCATCCCGAACTTGGTGGTTAAAGCCATGTCAATAGAATCCTCACATGTTGAATAAAGGACTTCAAAAGAAAAAAGGAGTCGAGGCTCCTTGAAGACATAGTAAAAAATGACTAAGACTCCAAAAGAAAAAGAGTCGAGCCTCGATTAAGGGGAGACATACTTTGTTCGAGAGGAGGTGTTGGATGAAAGTCCCATCGTTTATAATCAAAGAATACTATCTCCATTGGCAAAGCCATGAGAGCTTATGCTCAAAGTCGACAATATCATACCATTGTGGAGAGTCGTGTTCATCTAACATCTATTTGGTTTGGTTTGTGTCCTCTGCAACTTCCGATCAGCACTCTTATTTGGTTAGATATTTAAAAGCAGGTTATCACTTCCCTCTTACGTTTGAAATTGTGTTATATGATTGAGTTCTAAGCCATCGAGTTCCGTTGGTTTTGTGACTTGTGACGTCGAATTCAAGGCTTCCTGTGTCGATTGGGTTTTCGTTGGTTTTGTGACTTGTGACGTTGAATTCAAGGCTTCCTGTGTCGATTGGGTTATGTTTAGTGCTAGCAGATATTGTCCTCTTTCGGATTCCCCTCTTGGGCTTAGGGAAGGTTTCCACACGCTTGTAAAGAATGCTTTGTTCTTCTCCCCAACCGATGTGGGGTCTCACAATCTACCCCCCTCCAGGGTCCAGCATCTTCGCTGGCACTCATTCTCTAATCGATGTGAGACCCCCCAATCCATCCCCTTTGGAGCCCAACTTTCGTGCTGGCACACTGCCTCATGTTCACCCACTTTCGGGGCTCAGCCTCCTCGCTGGCACCTCGCCCAGTGTCGGGCTCTAATACCATTTGTAACAACTCAAGCCTACCGCTAGCAAATATTGTCCTCTTTAGGTTTTCCTTTCGAGGTTTCCCTCGAAGTTTTTAAAATGTATCTGCTGGGGGAAGGTTTCCACACCCTTATACAGAATGATTCTTTTGGGTTTGAGTCATTTTCTGTAGTTAGTGGGTTGACTCCTTTATATGGGTTGTTTTTTATATGCCCGGATATTTTCAGTGTTCGGTTTCTTAACAAAAGAATAATAACAATATGATGAAACTTCCATGGGTTGTGTGAAACGTGTGCAACAGAAACTATACAAAGTTTGCTTTGTTAGAAACCACTGACCTTCACAATGATATGATATTGTCAAGTGTTGCATAGTTCTTTGTCAAGCAGGTCCAGTGCTTAACGATGGTCAGTCTGGAAACGATGAATCGAGAAAATCCATGCTCGAAGGCGTACGCCGAAAGATAATCGAGAAAGTCATGAGAGATCATGAAGACGAGATTGACGATGGGTCTTCGAGCGATTAGTTTTTGAATCGATCGGGTTCTTCTTTTCGAACGCCCTCTGTTTTAGTTGCTAGAGATTGAAAAGTATTGTTTGGTTATAATTTGTACGTCTGCACAATGCATGTGCATTGCTCTTTCTACCCTACGGAGTAACAATCGTTGTATCATCGAACACTTCAATCACGAAACTTATGAAGCTTCGAGTACGTATGGAGATTAGCCAATCTTTCCACACCTCCAAATTGTTCGAAACACTAATAAGTCTTTTATTTAACCATCTTGGATAACACTCGTCGATCAATGTTTGAAATGTGGCCATACCCGGTCACTCGCCAAAATTTGCACCATCGCCGTATTTACAACGTATGAAAGAAAATGCAAGAGGTTGCGAGACTTGTAATAGTTCGACCTTGTTAGACCGAAGAGTAAGAACTTTGGATAAATGAACGACCGTGAAGGCCATCTTCCGCCATGGGCAAGTGTTCTTCACGATTCACTTCAATTTTCTCATTACTTTTTCTATATTTCGCGATTCTCTCGATAAGAACTCATAAATAAATCACCCTTTTAACTTTTTTTTAAAAGTTAAAAAAATACACGTACTCGTTTGTATCAGGTTTAAAAAATACTCATAAATTTTCAAAAGTAACATTAAAATTTGGAGATAATTTATGAGGTGTCGATAAACGGTGTTCGTCCATTTAAAAAATTCTCATCAACTTTTAAAAGTAATATTAAAAAATTTGGAGATAATTTATGAGAAGCCTATAGACAATTTTCGTCCATATATTGAATTTAAGAAAAAAAATTGCATTCTTTTACCGATGTAAAAATGTGTTAATGCTAATTTTAAAATTTCATTAGTATTATTTTTAATAGGGGTGTACATTCAACCCGACAACCTGGATCAACCCAACCCGAACTATAAGGGTTGGGTTGAGTTGGATTAGCAGATAGGGTTGAGTTCATTTTTCTGAACCCGAATTGAATCGGTTCGGTTTCGGGTTCGTGGGACAAAACCCTTAGGTTGACCCGAGCGACCCGATCCAAATAAAAATATATAAACTATATTAAGAATCTTTCATTATTAATGGTTTGCTAGAGGGTACTTTGACTGGTCTAGTGAGACCCACGCCCGTTTTTGACTCTAGTCTATTACATAGTTTTTTTTTTTTTTTTTTTAAAATATTTTGTTTAATTTCTTTTATTTTTTTTATTATAATTGTTTTTATATTATTTTGTTATTTTATTATTTTATTATTTTTAGTTAAACATATTCTCAATTTTAATATAATTATTATCTTCTATTTGTTGCTATGTTAGTAAGTTAGTAGCATATTTCAATTAAAATATATATTTTTTTATTAATATATATATATATATATTTTATTATATATACTATCTTTAAATTATTTTTTTTATTATTTATCTAATTCAATCCTTCAATTTTTTATTATAATTTCTTTTATATTATTTGATTTTTTTATTATTTATTTAATTTCATGATCTATCCTTCTATTTTTTTTATTATAATTTCTTTTATATTACTTGGTCGTCCCGTCTTAACTCGGTTGACTTTTGGTTGGGTAAAAAAAAAATCCCTAAACCCAATCGAGACCATACATCCTAATTTTTTAAACCTGCTATTTATTAGTAAAGCATATTTCAATTAAAATATTTTTACATATTTTTTTATTTGTGTACAGTAGCTTTAAACTAATTTTTATTTATTTATTTAATTTCATGATCTATCTTTATATTTATTTTATTATAATTTTTTCACGTGCTCGACCATCGGCACTCGGTTGTTTTGGATTGCGTAAAAAAAATTTCTAAACCCAACCCAACTCCGACCATGTACATCCTTAATTTTTTAAACGTGTATTTTTTTTTTTACTTTTTAAAAAAATTTAAAGTTTAAAGTTATTATTTAAAGTTTAAAAATATTTATTATTATATATTATTATTAATTTAGTGTTATTTATTTATATAAAATTGGCTTTATTTTTAGATATTTCGAAGCATCTAAAATAAAAATATCTGAGATAGCTGTAAGAATTACGTATACCGCACATCCGTCTTAGTGTATCGTATCCTTTTGCTCTCACGGTTTTCTCCTCTCCTCTTGAACCCTAGATTCGATCTCCCTCGCCAGCCACCACCCAGGGCTTTTGGAGGAACACAACACTACTTCGATTCGCCTTTCTTGGTCACCACATGGCGGAGGAAGTTGTTGTAGCTACCGGAGTGGCGAGCCCCGAGCCCTTGGATCACAAGCGGAAGCTTGCAGATTTGGACAGTGAACCCATTGATGAAGCCCCCACGGAGAATAATGGCGAGGAGTCTACTGCTCCTGACAGCTCCGACGTTGCCACTTCTGACGAATCCGAGGCCAAGCGCCTTCGGCTCGACGGGGAGTCCGAGGAAAATGGTATTTTTCTTTTTCTTTCTTCCTTGCGTATTGTAGCAATTTGAGGTAATTTCAGCTTTTGTCTTCTTGAAATCCATGGAGATATTGAATGTGTATTTGTGGATTTTGTTTGTCTCTTTCCGTCTACTTCTTCAAGTACCTGGTAGCTGCTAGCGGAAAATGCTGGACGATTTTTCTAGTGCCCAAATTGTTGGTGTGTCCTAGTTTGACATGTGTTAGACATGGACACAGCGGCCTATGCTTCATAGATTCTTGTATTTTAAGCTTTGTTTCTGGCAGATAATGTAATTCTACCATAGATAATGTAAGGACAGGGAGAATGAAAGTGAACATTATTTTGGATATAGAAATCACATAATTCTCCTCTTGGAAAAGCTGATGTTTTCCATTATCTGGCTGGCCTAAGTGCATATTTTCTTGATTAGATGGAGAAATTTCCAGCCAACACATGTTAATAATTCAACCCCTTTCTAACTAGGTGTTAAAAATTGTTTCTGTGTTATTATGTTGGATATATAATTTGAGTTTTCAAAATTGGATTATGGTTGAACAGGTTCTTCGGTGATATGCTTAATAAGAATTTCACCCTTCTGTGTTGTTCGTGATAATTTATTGTTATACTCTTGATAATGCGATCGATGGTTCATGAAAGTAATATATCTGTGTTGTTTGTGATAATTTATTGTTATACTCTTGATAATGCGATCGATGGTTCATGAAAGTAATATATGATTTTATATTCTTTCTCTGAAGTACAATATCTTCGTGTTTTGTTTTCTTCTACAGCTAGTGAGAACGGGCATCAAGAAAAGAAGCCAGAAGAGCTGGCTAAGGAAGATGGTAATCAATCATCTCAAGAGGAACAACCTGCTTCATTGGAGGAGGTACCTGAAAAAGAGGAAGCTGAACAACTCACTTCAGAGCCTCACGAAGCAGGTGATACACAGGATTCTGCTGCTGAAATCTCTCAGGATGACAAAACTCAAGAACTCTCCAAGGAAGAAAGTCAACCTCCAGAAGTGGAGGCTGCACTGCCACTGAAGGAGAATGCTTCGAATGCTGAGCAAGATCAACCTTCATCTGGGGCCGAAACAACAACATACAGAATGGAAGTTCCTAACAGTAAGGTGCGAACTTGTGAGATATTTAATTTTAATCCTAGGATTGTTGTCCAAGCTTGACACGCGGTTTGTTTATATGTTTTTTAAACAATATTTTTCCAGCCTTTGCCTCAAGTTAACGATATTAATTATTTTTTATGGTTAAATTACAAGGTTGGTCCTTGAACTTTTAGAGGTGTATCTAGTAGGTTTAGGGTTTAGGGTTTATGACAGTGAACAAACTGGAAAAATCCTAATTTTTAATGTTGTATCTAATAGGGTTCTCAATAAGGTTATTAAGTTTATGAATTTTCAGTGTTATGTCTTATAGTTTGTTGACTGATGATATGTTTCTTAAAGTTCAAGGGTCCATCAGACACCAAATTAGTTGTTTAGGAATGTATTAGTCACTTTTTTAAAGTTCCGGGCCTATTAGATATTTTTTAAAGTTTAGCAGGAATCTATTAGATACAACTTTGAAAGTTCAAAGACCTTAATTATAATATAACCTTGATAGAGGAATGCTGCAAGTGGAATGGTGAGGCCTGCCTTTCTTTCGAACTTTCTAATTATTCTTTCAATGGAATGCTTGAATAAAGATGGACGAATTCTGAAGAAAACATGGCCTGAATGTTAAAATATTTACTTCTCGTCCAACTACAAATATGGCTAGAATTGCATATGACAAATTGTTGGCCTATTTACTGCAGGTAGGTGTTCTCATTGGCAAGGCTGGTGATACAATTAGATACTTGCAGTACAATTCTGGTGCGAAGATTCAAATCATGAGGGATGCAGAAGTTGATCCCAATTGTGTAACTAGACCTGTAGAATTAATTGGAACTTCGGAAAATATAAAGAAGGCAGAGGAGTTGATTAATGCTGTGATTGCAGAGGTTTACTTTTTTTATATTGTTTTTATTTTTTCTGCCATTCTCCTTGCATCTTTGTCCAGTTCTCTTAATTTTTTCCAGTAACCCAGTATTATTTTTCAGTTAATCATTGTTTAGCATCTGTTGGAAGTTCATTGTCTTGGTATTGACTTCTCGATTAAATTTTATTTTCTCATAGGCTGATGCTGGTGGATCTCCATCCCTTATAGCCAAAGGCCTTACTTCATTGCATTCTATAGCAACTGCTGAACAGATTCAGTTACAAGTTCCAAATGAAAAGGTTGGCATCCATATTTAAGTGGTTATTTTATCAACTTGTTCTGCCAACCACTTACCTGAAATTTCTATTGCCTAGGTTGGTTTAATTATAGGAAAAGGTGGGGAGACTATTAAAAGTCTGCAGACCAGATCTGGGGCACGTATACAGGTAGTTGATACGTTGCAAGTCTATCTTTATGGTACATGTTCATTTATTTTTATGATTTAATATCACCATCATTTATGATTTATTTGTTTTCCATGTAGTTGATACCCCAAAATCTTCCAGAAGGAGATGTGTCCAAGGAAAAGACTATTAGAGTAACTGGTGATAGGAAGCAGGTTGAAATTGCTACAAACATGATAAAGGAAGTTATGAGTCAGGTATGCTTAAGTAGTTCACCTTTTCTCCAGACATTTTGGATTTTATATCTCTAAATCTTTGCTTGAAATTTGATGCTTGGTATCATAAATGCTTTTAGTATATACATATGTATATTCGCCAATACTTCCATGAATTGTGCTTACTTTTCTTGTTATTATTATTTTTTGGGCTTGAATTATTAGTCTGTACTTTCTATTTCATACATAAGGTCACTGTCTATGATCACGTTCTTATCTAAATGGCTCCATCTTTTGGTGCATAAGTTCTATTTTACGTTACTTCCATTCACTAATGAATATTAAGTCATATGCTGATTGGTGATTTACATTCCCTTATGCAATTTTATTATATACAGCGGTTTTGCTATTATTGATACTTAATCGTACTTGTAAGTCTTGTCTGAGACTAGAGATAAGGTGTTGAATTAACAACGTTAGATTGTACTACAGGCGAATCTGCCCAGTGTTAAAGAAGTGAATATTAGCATCTATATGCTATTTGATATAGTTCTAGCTGTGGAAAGTGTTATACATTTTTATTCACTTGATGACATTGATGGATCAGTACTAGATTCTTTTCAATCATGCTGGTTGAGTATATAAATTCGACCTGGTTTAACAATCACTTCTATGGGAAACAGTATGCAGATTTTGTTTGGTATAATGTTTTTTAATGGGATTGGGGAAATCTCTTGACTGGTGATCCGTCCTAATAGCTTGTGAAATCAATGAATGGTCTATGAAAAGATGACATGAATGTTCTAGGAAAGATCGTATACTGAAATCCAAGATACCGGTTACCATAATTTATCTATCATAAAGGTGTCAAACTCGAATTGGTTGGCTTTAAAACTGCAGATTACAATATTGCCTTTTCCGTGGGGTCGGCATTGCTTTCTTGCTGTATCAATAGACAACTCCTATTCACTCCCATCCACTGAAGAGAGGTATCAGGCATTAAATCTCGCGATTGCAGGATGTTAATAGTTGGTAAGATTGCTTCAAGATTTCAAACTAAGAATAACTGAGTAAGAATGTATTGCATTAACCTTAGTGCTCATTAGTGGACCCATTTTCTATGCTTGAGATTGTGTTGGAAGAAAGTAATGCCTGGTTGAAGTCATGATGCTTTCCTTTGCTTGATGATGGGACCTAGTATTTATAGCTGATACCATTGCTCAGACATCATAGGCATGTAGACTTGGTGCCATGCCACCCTAACTGTACTATAGCAACAGAATCACTTTAAAACTAATGACGAACCAGTGTCAATGTACTTTTTTTTTTCCTTTGATGTATTCCCTTTTCCTGATAATCTTTCTGATGCAATGCGACATTGAAATGCACAGCATATGTTGGTACTATCGAATGAAAGAGTTACAGATTTAGTTGTAAAGTGGATGCTGATATACCTGACATCTGTTTAGTAGAATTACTATCTATTTGATGAACAGAACAACGTATGTGTGAGATGTTTGAGTACAAGTGTTAGGCTTTCTCCATGATTTCGTCGTCACTAGACTTGTTCTGCGCTTTTTCATCCCGTTTTTTGAAGAGCTTTTCAAATTTGTTAATGTGTTGCAGATTTGAGGGAATGTTTTATTAGTTGTAATTTGTCCACTTCTTCCATCTGGAATTATATATGGGCAGCTGTAATTGTCGATCATTTCCTCTAAGCTTCAGAAGCCATGCTAATCTGTGTGCTTCCTGTTCTAATATTTACGAGTTCTTTAGGCTACATGATCTCCCTGTTAACAAATTGAATGATATTAGGATGTTATGTACATGTTCCCTTGCATGCACATGGTTAAAACGATATGATGTATCTGGTATTTTTTTGGTTTGATATTCTTTAACATCATTTGTATAAATCTTTAATCTTCTTTTCATTTTTTCTTGAACATCCGAGTGGTAATTTGTTGTGTTCGTAATGTTGTAGCTTCAACTTATTTTATAGGACTTGTATGTTTCCAGGGCTCTCATCAATGATTTTGAACAAGAGATTTCAATCACCAAGTTCAAGCTGTTCATTTTCTTAAGTTATTTTTCTATACTTGCATTATAATTGAATCTTAGAAATTTTTTTATCTGTTTACTTACCTCTTTGTTTTTGTCCTTGGAGTAGACTGTGAGGCCTTCTCCACACTCCACTGGTTTTAACCAACAGGCTTACTGGCCCCGTGGACCTGGTGGCCCGACTCAATGGGGTCAACGGGGTCCTCATCCTTCACATCCTCCAGCATATGATTATCCACACAGAGGACCTTATCCATCTCATAATACCCAGTATCAGCATCCTGCATATGGAAACTATCCTCAGCAAATGGGTGGTCCTCGAAGCAGCTACAGCTCTGGTTGGGAGCAAAGGGCACCCCGCAGCATGCAGGGGCCACCGCCGCCAAGTTCAGGTGGTTACGATTACTATGGTGGAAGAAGCCACTTTTCAGAGGCTCCACCTTCTCATTTTCCTGGTGCTATGCCGGCACATGCTCCTGGCCCTTCTCCTGCCCCGGCTCTCGGTCCACCACAAACTCAGTCCAGTTACAACTATAGCCAGCAGCAAAGTCAAGGTCATGGACATGCTGCGCCTTTTTCTCAGGCAGCTCCACATCAGAGCTATGGTCATGGATATGAACAGAAATACGACCATCATGCTCCTGCACAGAATCCATACGGTGGACACGGGAACGCTCAACAACTTTATCCACAGGCTGGTGCACAACAGGCTTACCCTGGACAACAACAGTATGATAATAAGCCTCCATCATATGGTGTTCCAGCCCAAGGACCACCTCCCCAGTCTTATGGCGCTCCGAGGGTTGGTCAGCCCGCAGAGCCTTATCAAGGTGGCTCTGCCCCAGCTTCATATGGACAAAATATGCAACCTCAACAGACATATTCATACCCAACTGGTGGTTTGACCCAGCAGTATCCTTCCTATGGCACCGTACCAAACACGGATGGTTACAATCAGGTGCCTGCTGCTTCGGCTGCTGCCAGTTACTCACAGCAGGGTGCCCAAGCAGGTTATGGTCAACCTGGTGTGCAGCAACCGTCTGCCTACAGCCAACAAGTAGCTCCTGCTGCAGCATACGCGCAGTATCCAACCTCGCAGCAGGGTTATCCGGAGCAGGCTGCTGGATATGCGACGTACCAAGCGCCACAAGATCCCACAGCATATAGTGCTGCCACAACTGCTGCTCCAGCAGCTTATACTGCTCCAGCCAGTGGGCAGCCTGGTTATACTCAACAGGCCGTTAGTCAGCCAAACTACGATCAGTCAATTCCACAATCGGGCGGGTATGGAACTGTGCCTTCAAGTGCTCCGGTAGGTTATGGGAAGAGTGTGTGACCGCAGCTGCAGCCTTGGGTATACGCAGTACGATTCTACTCAAGTCTAGTCGAAAATTTTGATAAATTTAGCTTTAGGATCGTTGGCTGTGTAAGCATAGTAGGATGTTCAATACGCCGTGTAGGGAACATTGGCTGTTGTATTTGCATTGAGATAATATCGACCTGGTCATTAAAAGCATTCAGCTTATAGGATTATGAAGTCAGGACTCTGTCATTGATGGATAAATTGGAATGCTCATCATTTCAACAGTGTTAATTGATGATTGGAAGGCTGATATTGATTCATCCCATCCCTTCTTCATCGCACATTTCTCGATCCAACTCCCCTCCCTGTGGTATTTGTTTTTATTTTGTGGATGAGTTTGTGCAGGTTGATACTTTTGTTGCAGGTTTCTCCTTACCACCCTCGACTTCTAATTCGCCTTCTATTGAACATGTTGTTGATTCCTCGTTAGTGAATCTTAGTGTTTTGGGCTCATCTGGACTTATTTATGCTCTTCTTCCATCCATTAAACCAAGAGGATTCAAATTTGTTGTTAAGAATCTTGGTTGGTTTGCTGCCTTAGACGTAGAAATTCAAGCTTTACAACACAATGACATTTGGATTTAATTCTTCGTCCTGCTAACACCAACATTACGGGCTCTAAATGAGTGTTTCAGATTAAATATTTTCCCAATAAATCCCTAACGTTACTCAGGTTACTGGTCTAGACTACAATACTTTTAGTCTAGTTGTTAAAGCAACTATTTTGCTCTCACAATAAATGATCCCTTCAGCATCTTGATGTTAAGAATGCTTTTCATGAATGCTTTCCACATTGACACTATTATTGAATATATTCATATGGAACAATCTTTTGGATATATTGATCCTTACTTTCCCACTCATTTCTTCTCATATTTGGTTTTTCTTGTAGTCGCGTTGACACATCTCTTTTGTCTTTCATCAACAATTTATAACCTTATCTATCTGCTTCTTTATGTTGATGATATTGTTGTTACCGACAATAATCCATCTTTTCTTGACAACTTTACCCGCAAGCTTCATCTGAGTTTGCTACCATGGGTTTGGGCTCTTTCAGTTATTTTCTTGGTCTTGAAGCTTCACCCACTCCTAGTGGTCTCTTTATTAGTCAGTTAAAATATGGTCGAGATATTCTTACTCGTGCTCAGTTGCTCGAAAGCAAACCAGTCCACACCATGGCTGTTTCTCAACACCTGACTGTTGATGGTTCTTCTTTATCTGATCATACTCTCTATCGATCTCTTGTTGGCGCCCTTCAGTATTTGATCATTACGCACTCAGATATTTTCCATGCTGTCAATTTTTGCATGCTCCTACTATAGATCACTTTCTTCACTATGTTAAGGGAACACTTCACTCTGGTCTTACCTTCCGTCCATCCACTGTTCCTAGTGCACTAGTGGCTTATTCGAATTTTGAATGGGTTGGCTGTCTCGACACTAGTCATTCTACATTTGACTATTCCATTTATCTTGGTAACAATCTCGTTTCTTGGTGTGCCAAGAACCAACCTACTGTCTCACGCTCCAATTGTGAATCTGAGTATCGTGCTCTTGCCATGACTGCTACTTTACTTCTTTGGCTTACATATATTTTGCATGACCTCAAGGTCCCCATTCCCAGCAACCCTGGCTCTTATGTGATAACAAAAATGCTATTTTTTGAGCTCCAATCCCGTTTCTCACAAGCAAGCCAAGCATGTTGAATTAGTTTATCATTTCCTTCAAGAACTTATTGTCACTGGCAAACCTCGCACACAGTATGTACCTTCCCATCTCCAGGTTACCAAAAGTGTTTCTCGAACTCTCTTTTAATTTTGCAGATCCAAGGTTCACGTCCGATCAAATTCGACGCTCAGCTTGTAGGGGAGTGCCGAGGATATTTAGCCTTCCATTACGGTTTTAACCATAATATTTGACTCTTGATTATAAGCTAATATCTTTTATTATTGAGGATATTTAGCCTTCTATTACGGCTTACAGTATGTATCATATTTGACCCTTGATCATAGGCTAATATCGTGTACCACACACACGCGCACATTTATTTTTTAGATATTTATTCTCTACCAACTCTTAAAAATATATATATTTTAAAATTATTTAAATTGAGTTAGTTCAAATAAATGAAAAAATTTTCGAATATGGTTCATGAATTTCCCTCCAACTAAATTGCTAATTTTAATATATATATATATAATTTTACGCTTAAAAATTAGATATTTATTCTCTAATAACTCTTAATATATATATTAAAATTGAGTTAAAAATCTTAATTAAATATTTAAAAATAAATAAATAAATATATATTATGAATTAATGTTTTACTTTTTTTTTTTATAAATAAAATTGAATAAATGACCCAAACAATCCCGGGTTGGATTGAGCTCATTATTTAATAACGTCTGTTTAAATTGAAACAATTGAATTAGGTTTAACAATATCCAAACTCGACCTAACCGAACCCACAAACACCCTTGAACCAATATTTTTAGAATATTTATTTATTATTTATTTTTAATTTTAATTTTATTATTGTTAGTTTATGCGTAGTTATTTAATTGTAGCTATGGGTCACAATTTTACATTTTCGAAAATAGGTTCTACAAAAGGGCCTATTTACTTAGTAATGTCAGGCCCAATTCTTATTGCTCCAGCGGCCCAGCCCATCCTACTTACGGCCCGGCCCATCCCACCTACGGCCCAGCTCCAGTTTATTTAAGACAAAACGGGACTATATCGCTAAAACCCTAGCCGCTGCTCTTACTCTCTTTTGCTTCTTCAGCTACTTCTCTTCCCTCTCTGTGGCATTCAAGATCATTCTGTAAGTGAAGCCGTTGCAGAGAAGGGATCATGGTGCACGTCTCCTTCTATAGGAACTGTAAGCATGAATCTCTTACTTTTCCTTGAATGATTTTGTTTTCATTCTCAATTTTCCAACTTCCGTTTCTCTAGTGCTTTTCTTGTTCGTAATTTCTTCATTGGACTCTCCGATTGTGTTTCGCACATGTTTTGCTGCTTTTTTGATCGGTATTGCTGGAAATTTCCAAGGATTTAAATGTTTTAAATGATTTTTACAGCTCCTTTTGAGCTGCTGATGTAAGTATCACTTGATGTAGAATCGGTGACGTTGGATTTAAGGGAATATGATGCTCGATAATAATCTCTTAGGGTTTTTTTTTTTTCTTTTTTGAAATTTTGTTCTTTGCATCTTATGGAGATTAAGAAATGGCGTAGTTCGTCTTTCGCAAAAACTTCAGAAAATAAACGATGCTTCTTCTTGGTGTTTTTATTTAGAGCTAAGATAATTGATGTGTGGGTTTTATCTGTATGTAGATGGGAAGACATTCAAGAAACCCCGACGTCCTTATGAGAAGGAGCGTCTGGATGCCGAGTTGAAATTGGTTGGAGAATATGGGCTTCGTTGTAAGAGGGAGTTATGGAGGGTTCAATATGCATTGAGCCGAATCCGAAACAATGCTCGTATGCTCTTAACACTTGATGAAAAGAACCCGCGTAGGATATTTGAGGGAGAGGCTCTTCTTAGGAGGATGAACAGGTATGGTCTTTTGGATGAGAGTCAGAACAAGCTCGATTATGTCTTGGCCCTTACTGTGGAGAATTTCCTTGAGCGTCGTCTCCAAACTCTCGTGTTCAAGTCTGGTATGGCAAAGTCTATCCATCATGCTAGAGTGCTCATCAGGCAGAAGCATATAAGGTAGTATGCCTTCATTATCCTTTTCCATACCCATAACATTCTTTATTCTTCCATTAGCTATTTTGATTACTTTTCGTTGTTTTGTAAAATTCTTAGTGCTTGATGATCAACTCTTACAGATATCATATTTATTTTCTGAGAATTGAATGTTGCTATGCTGCTTTCGTTTAGATATAACACATAAAATTCTTTGGGAAAGAGCCAAAAGCACTCGCAAGCCAAAACTGCATAACTCCACATATTTTGTTTTTTACTTAAATGTTGGAAGTTCAAATCCTCACTAGAAAAAGGTTTTTAGCTACATATTTGTGGATCACTTTTAGCTCAAGTGATGATGATCTAAAAGAATTTTAAAGACTTGAGAAGTGTAGAGTCACTTCAATGTCGTTTTTTTTAGTTAATTAAGTTCTTATACATTGATATATGTATATGTAAAGTACTGGACATTAATACGAAGTTCTTATACGTTGATATATGTTTGTTGGATGTAAAGTACTGGACATTAATAATTTCATCTGTCACATTTTATCCTTAGGGTCGGAAGGCAGGTGGTCAACATCCCTTCTTTCATGGTGCGGGTCGATTCCCAGAAGCACATAGACTTCTCACTCACGAGTCCGTTTGGAGGTGGCCGTCCTGGAAGGGTGAAGCGAAAGAACCAGAAGGCAGCTGCAAAGAAGGCTGCTGGAGGCGACGGTGATGAAGAAGACGAGGATTGAGTTATTGACGAAAAAAATGATTATCCGAGATGAAAATGATTAGCTGAGGATCTCAGGTACTGAGATCAGCCTCAATCTATAAACCTTATCTATCACTATATTTGAAAGAGAATGTTACCTCCTTTTAGAAGTTTTGCTTTAAATATTTTGGAATTAGAGAACTTGTTTGTTTTTTTTTGGTTATGGCGGCGACTTGATCATAACCTATTTGGTTTTTTAAGTTGTCACAGTTTTCATTAATCGATACTTGATCATGTGAAGGACTCACTTTTTTCCTAAACATTTTTATGCACTATGAATTATTTTAGTTCATTTGATCCATTGATAGGCTTTGTAATTCTAAGGCTCATGAGTTCTTGAATTCTTATTAAAGATGTACAAGAGCTTCATAAAAGGGTATAGGGATGTGACCTGATAAATTTTCAATTCAAGTAGATTTCGATGAACATCTTGATGTATTCTATGATGGTAACAAAGATATCGATTCGATCGTTGAAAAGACTGGTTGATGCAAATTCATTATTTGGTATAAGTCGCTCATTTTGAGTTATATGTTATCGACCTAATAAGCTTCTTTAAAAGTTACAATTTTTAGTATTGTATCTTCAAAAAAAATGTCTTCCAAACTTCTTAGTTTGTCAAAAAAAAAATTTTTTTTTTTGAAAGAAATAGCAATATCAATTTTATATAATCCAAATGACTAATATACCTTTTTTGTTTGTATAATTTGTAAATATTACATCAAAATGACCCTTTTGATTAAGTAATTAAATGTCGAAATATGTTATTTTCTTCTCTAATCTTTCAAAGATTAAAAAATATGGCATATTCTTGCTCGGCAATCAATAGTCTGAATTAAAAATTTAAAAAGATTAGATAAGATTGTTGAAAACAACCCTTTGTGGTAAATACTTCATCTTTTATTAACACCAATCCACAAGAGATAACAAAAGATTCTATGACTCTAGAAAGTTTTTTTTTGTCAAAAAAGCTTGTTTTGTATTATTCCGATATAGAAGCTTGTTTGGTATTATTGCGAGATATAGAAGCTTGTTTGGTATTATTGCAATATAGCCAAGACGGTGGGTGATTTTCAAATAGTTTGGAAAGAATTAATTTTCCAAATAGTTCAAATAGTTTGTGAAGAATTAAGAAATTATAGTTGTACGTGCAGTCTTATTTACAAGAACAAGACCTTTGGAAGGTTGTTGGCGGGAGTGAAACTATGCCGTCTTATTTACAAGAACAAGACCTTTGGAAGGTCGTTGGCGGGAGTGAAACTATGCCGTCAACGAAGGATTCTAGTGTTGTTCTACGCAAATGGAGGAACAAGACAAGCAAACAAAACATGTTGGCCTTGAAAACTACAGTCAATCAAAGAGGAAATGTTAAGAGCACATTTGGGAGTTTTGTTTGCCTTGAAAACCACAATCAATTAGAGATGAGATCTTAAAGCATATTTGAGATGACAAGACAAGTAAACAAAATAATGTTTGCCTTGAAAACCTCAATCAGAGAAGAAATGTTAGAGTACATTTGGGATAACAAGACAAGCAAACAAAACAATGTTTGCCTGGAAAATTATAATCAGAGAAAAGATGTTAAAGCACATTTTGGATGACAAGATGTTTGCCTGGAAAACTGTAATCAGGGAAAAGATGTTAAAGCATATTTGGGATGACAAGACAAGCAAACAAAACAATGTTTGCCTGGAAAATTATAATCAGAGAAAAGATGTTAAAGCACATTTGGGATGACAAGATGTTTGCCTGGAAAACTGTAATCAGGGAAAAGATGTTAAAGCATATTTGGGATGACAAGACAAGCAAACAAAACAATGTTTGCCTTGAAAACCACAACCAAAGAAGAGACATTAGAGCACATTTTGGATGACAAGACAAACAAACAAAACAATATTTGTCTTGAAAACCAGAGGAGAGATGTTAGAGCACATTTGGGATGACAAAACACCGAAAGAAGTATGAGACACATTCATGATATTGTTCTCAAATACAATGATACGAGGTTATACTTTTTGGAGAATAAGTTATTATTAATTTTGATTCGGAGCTACTAAAATCGTTTGCAAACACCCTTCCAAAACCCACCATCGGTTAGTTTCTAGTGTCGGGTTTCCTCCAAAATCGACACCCGCCATTGAACATTCATATATATATATATATAGATATATACTTCAACTATTTTCTAATTTATAAACATAGTAAAAACAATTAAAACCACACCCCAAACACCCTTTCAACGTTAATTGAACAAAATTTTCCAAAATCCCCACGGAAGAGCCCAATGTGCCATTATCACGCAGTGGGCTGGGCTTAGCCGGCCGGTGAACGGCCCAACTGTAAGCATCCGACGGCGGCCGAATCTCCGGTCTGTTTACTTCTCTTTTTCTTCCTCCTTCGTCCTCTAATTTCTGTACTCACCAATCTGGAATACATTCCCTACCTGTCGTTTGGATTTTGTTAAACCGAGCAATCGATTCATCTTGAAGCAAGCAAGCAAGCAATCAATCGATCAATGGAATCATCATCTTCTCACCTCGGTTCCCTTCCCGAAGATGTTTCAGAAGATCAAGCACAACCACAGGAGAATCAGAAATCGGTTTTCGCCTCCAAGCCTAGTCGTCCTCCGACTCTGTAAGATCTCGAATTTTCCGCTGCCTCCCTTTTCTCATTCCCTCGTTGCCGCACTATGTTTTCAGAATGTCTGCATGTTCTAACCAACCTTTCATTTCTGCTGAATTGCTTAGAACTGAATCGCTACATCTTTTATTACAGAAAAAATATAAAATGCCTTCATTTTTTTTGATTGAAGCTCCTTATTTCGAATTCTTGTAACTCCTTTGAAGCCCAAAGAATTATTTGTTTTCATGACGGGAATCATGCCGTGGTGAATGCATGGAGCATCTTTTGACAGATTTGTAGAAACATGTTTTTGGTTATATATTGGAAACAAACTGCAGACTGAAATACAGCGGAAGGTTTTTTTTTCCATAAAAAAAATCTCTAAAATCAATTTGGTGGAAAGAATCTGAAATGTTCTTATACCAATGAGTGTCAGTGGGTTTCTTCTTCACTTCCTATACCACGTTCCTTTCTTTCAATACAAAATTTTAGTTATTAATGTGTGTAAAAGTTTGACAAGAACAGAGCTTTTTTCATCTTGATATGTTTACCTTTTCTTGTGGAGAACAAGATTCTTTCTCTCTATCATTCGGTTACTCCTAACAAAAAAAAAAAAAATTGCTTTTATGTAGACATAGCAATACTAATTCTCATACATGAACCAAATAAATGAGAAATATGAAACAAAATGGTTATGAACTAAATGAGAGTTAATAACTAGAATAAATGAGAATGAACCAGCTAGGGTTATGAACTAAATGAGAGTTATGACAATACGTGACAACTTACAACGTCATGTAATCATTTTCACTGCTATTTTATTTGAATGCATGAAGCTCATGTTGGGCTGGTTGGTATAAAGGTGATATATATTTTTATTATGGTGTTTGGATTTCGTTTTTGATTCTATGTTGTCTTGTAGGAATTCTTCACAGAAGTATTTGCCCCTAGATTGGCTTGGATATTTTGACCAAGAGGAGGATATTTCCATTCCAAACTCAAACGAGGTTAATATTAATTCACTCCAGAGTTCTTGACTAGAGTCCCTTTCTTTTGGATGCCTTCTTATTTGTTCATTGAGAAGTGCACACACTCAGACAAACACAAACACACACACGAACACTTGCATACAAGTATACATGCGAAGATAGAAGTGAGCTTTCAAGGAATTGCTCTTTTTTGCCTAATATGCATCATCCTTTCAGGTCTTCCATGTCTATACAGCGGGAAAAGAAGGACCAGTTGTATTTTGTCTGCATGGAGGGGGCTATTCTGGGTGTGTGATTATTTCTCTCTTACTCCTAATTTTTCTTTGTTTTAAATTGTCTGGGCTTTAAAGTACATGGACACCCATGTTTGTAAGCACCACAGCTTTGGCTTAATCTAACTGCTAGTGCCACTTCTGGAAGTAGATGGTTAGCTAATAACTATACATTACATATTGGAATTATGATTCACAGCTTATTTCCTAGATTTTCTAAATTAAGTAACGACACCATTTAAGGAAAAAAAAAAAGTATCTTCACTTCATGGATTGTTAGATCTACATTTTTATCTTGTTTTGGCCATTAAATGATGTTGATTGTTTTAACTTGAGACTTAAGACCCAATTTCCTAGGTAAGTCTGAGAATGATTTCAACCATCTAATTTGACCATGACAAAAATTGCTTACATTAAATGTTTTTGTTTGGTGAGAAGCATCCTGAATAAAGTTAAAATTTCTTAAGTTTTAGACATATGTTTGCTTCAGTTATGTCTTTCAAGTGGGTATCCTAAGTTGTTATCCTAATTTTTCCAAATCTAGTCTTCTGTGTTTTGGTGGATCCCTTTTCCATATTTCCAGTAATATGCATCGTATATTATATCAGTTAAATGTCGATATTTATTTTATTTTTCCTTTTGTTTTCAGTATTCGTTTACACATTTCTGGCAATAATATGCATTAAATTTGTAATATAATTCTCTTACCTGGCTAATTGTCAAAAATTATTTCACTAGGCTTTCTTTTGCTCTATCAGCTGGTATAATAAAGGAAAAGGCTAGAGTAGTTGCAATGGACTTCAGAGGACATGGAAAATCATCTTCTGAGAATGATCTTGACTTATCAGTTGAGGTACTGATATGGAATTTTCAATGATTGTTTAGCCATCTTTAGTTCATAAATTTTCTACTGTGCTGGGAACTTGTTTGCCACTTATGAAGTTTTTTTCATTAAATTTGCAGACTATGTGCAATGATGTTTTGGCAGTTATAAAGACCATGTTTGGAGATTCCCCTCCTGCAATTGTGCTTGTTGGTCACAGGTAGTGTATCTTTTAGTTAGCTAGCTAGTCTTGTCCCTAGAAAAAGTATAAAGTGCAAAACAATTTTTTTTTATGACCAGAATGAAAAGTGTACAGAAAGACCCAAAAGGTTATGAGCTTATAAGAAACCTTTCCATTTTGGATTGCTGCAAAAGGACTATAGTTACAAAACAAGTCTGACAGTGATCACAGGATGAGGCAGTGAATGTATCTAGCACCGTGATCATTTACCAATCTCTATTTCTTTCATAAAACTCTTTGGTTGCTTCATGACCCATTCTCCCGAAGGTTGAAGAGGGATTATCAAATTCTTTGAAGAGAGAGTTCCACAACATTTGGCTGTAGGGTAAATGAATAAACAGATTAGATCGGTTCTCTTCTCCACTCTTGCTAAACTCATGAGATGTTCAAATAAAAGATTTCCGAAAATACCTAGTGCAATGTTTGCTCTTGATGTCCCAAACAATATGTCTAGATGACCAAACTCAGGGAATCATTGATAGTGATTAAAGAAGGTATAAGGTTTTGTCACAGTTTCCCTCATTATGACCTGCCCAAGGATTGCAGAGATTTGCTAGAAGAGTGTCTTTTCCACACCCCCTTACGGGATAAGGGTAGCAGGCTTTGGTTTGCTTGTCTTTGTGCTATTTATGGGGACTTTGGAGGGAAATAATATTATTTTAGAGGAATTGGAAGACTATGGGGGGTTATGTGTCCCTTATTAGATTTCATGCTTTTCTTTTGGTCTCCGCGTGTTAGATTTTTTGTGATTTTCCTTTAGACCTTAGTTTGCTCAACTAGAGTCCTTTCTTGTGTTAATTGGACTCTTCTTGGGTTCTTTTTTTTTTCTTTTGTATTCTCTGTTTATTGTTTCACCTTTTCTCAATAAAAGCATGGTTTCTTCCCCCCCCCCCAAAAAAAAAAAAATCTGTCACAGTTTTATATTTCATGGGTGTTAATAGTCTAGAATGAAAACTAGAATAAAAAAAATTGAAGCTAAGAATCGATCTTCAGCTAGGCATCACACGTGGATCCATGTCACAGTTGTGATCCTTATTATCGCTTAGATCATGTACTTTCTTAATGGTTACATGAAGAATGCAGAGTTTGGGATGTTTACTAACAGTTCTTTGTACATTGTACAGAACTCTGTATTGATCATTTAATATGATGGTACTAATATCAATTTATCTAATTAATTTCTGAACAGCTTGGTAGTTGCTTTTTTTTTATTGCCCACTTTGTTGATACGAGTGCTATTTGGGTGGATAGACTAAGGCGCATCTCTACAGTACATCTATTGTTCCTTTTGTAAAATAAAAAAAACTTGTTATCATCTTTAAATTCTATTTATAGTTTAAGTTGTGCCAATTCTGCTCCCAATTTTCATTAAATTTTATATGCTCATTGGAATGATTTAAATAGTATGGGAGGTTCAGTTGCTGTACATGTTGCTGCGAAGAGAGCATTACCTAGCCTGGCTGGTTTAGTGGTTGTGGACGTTGTGGAGGTATGTTTACTGTTGTTGGTATTTCCAGAATCATAATGAATTATAAATCATATTTTTTAAGCAATTTTCAGCTCCCTGCAACTTTTTGGATTTAGGGAACTGCCATGGCTTCATTGATTCATATGCAAAAAATATTATCCAACAGGATGCAACATTTTCCTAGCATTGAGAAAGCGGTACGCTATTATCCTTGGCCTGCAACAATATACATATATTTTTAGTGATGTTTCTTGTTTCTCCAAGGTGGTGCTTATTTTTTAGCTTTATTATAGTCCTTGGGACATTTGTCTTTTTTTACAAGTTTTCTTCTGTCTGACGGAATGACTTTGTTCTATTTGAATTATAAAATTTAATAATGAACTAAATGAAATAGTTCATGGGTAGAAATCTTAAGTAACAAATTTACCAATCAAAAGTCTAAGATTTAGAAATGAACTCAATAGTTCAAGTGTTGATGAGTTATCGTCTATTTCATATAATTTTATATTAGAAAAAAGTGTTTTTAATTGATCAAGGAAAGCTGATAAAAGAATGCTTCAAGAACATAAATGTACTTCCATCTACCTATAGGGTATATTGTATTCGTAGACAAATATAAATTATGTTTTTTTAACAAGAAACAACTTCTCATTGATATAATGAAGAGAATAAAGGGTCAAGGGATACAAACTCCAAAGGGAATGAAAAAGAAATTAGCCATGAAATTAGCAGCAGCAAATACAACCAAATAGAAATTAGCCATGAAAGTAAATAAATATTTAAAGAATCCAGAACTTCTCCAGAAACTTCGTCTGAAAGACTTAGAGAGCTTGCAAATGAATGATGAGACTTTGGATAAGGCCTCCACCAAAGAGTAGTTAATTTAAATTTTCCAAAGAAAACAAAAAATGAATCACCAACCAACAAAAAACCTTCTAAAACACATCATAACACAACCTTGAAAAAATTTTCAACTTCGCAAGAACTATTAACCCATTGAAAGGAGCTTCGGGCAAACCATCACCAGCAAAGAAATAAAAAACCACCTCATGCAAGTCAATCCAAATATCTCAGAGAAGATACAAAACATTGCAAAGCTAAACCATAACACAAGTTCCTTCTTGAGGCAAAGGAGGAATTTCACGAAACTCAAGACCACAGGCTTCTATAAACGGAGAAAATTTTGCCAACATGAATGAAGGATGAAGATATAGGAGGAGTCTTCTTGTCCCAATCTCGAAATAATAAGTCAAAAGCTTTTGAAAATGAATCTTCAAGAACATCAATCTCCATATTGAAATCCACTAAGACTTATTCCACACTACTCAAACTTACCTTTAGTCAATCTTAGCAACGTCACTACAAGATGGAGAGTCCTTTGTTGAGTGAATAACTCTTGTTAAACCAAAAACTGGATCTAAAGAAGTGAGGACAAAATGGTTGTTGGGGGATAAGAGTTTAAACTGCCTAAAACTTGTAGAAGATGCTCCCAATCCTTTTTGACAAAAGAAGCTTAAAAGTCCTCCCCTTGGGGTTCCGAAGAAATTCGCTTAACATTTCCCAGAAGGCATACCATCCTGTTTTTAGTAACCCAGCTGGAACCAAAATGGATTTGTTTTTGCACCACCATTAAACAGGAAGAAATCTCTATAAACCATCCAAAATGGTAAATTTTTTTAAAGATTCTAGAACATCCATTTTCGACATCCATCAGCCTGCTTAACTTGACATTGAAAGGACAATTTCAATGAGTGGCAAGGGATTATTCCAGCCGTAATAAAGTATTCCAATGAAGTTTAACAAAATTGAGACACTTTTTTCTTTCTTCCAAAAGTAAAACCCGTGAGCAAATGAAACAAAAAAAGGATTTATTGGCAATACTACAACAGCTTTCCATCTGACGGCTAATGCAAAAATGAAAAATACTTGTCTTAGAAGAAGAAAATAATTAGAAAGAATTGGAGGAAGGCTGAAGGAATCCTTAATGAAGAAACTGAAGAAAAGGATTTGGTTGCAGCAAGGGGAAAAAAGGAAGGGACGGAGAGCGTAGAAGAGGGGGGGAGCATTTTGGGATACGGATTTAGTAACCTTATTAGGAGCAAGGAACAAGGAGAAATAATAAGTAATGTATATTATGCTTTTAATTGCATAAATCATAATTTTAATAGTGGTACTTCACCAGCAGCCTCTAGTTGGATGTTTTTTTTTTCTCTAGACATTGGTGTTTTGTTACTTGGTGAATGTTGTCAAGGATTAAAGGCTAATACTCACCTATAGGAAAAAATTGATATAAATGTTTTTTCCCCTATTTTTATGGTTTTGGATCTTTACTGATTTCATTTATCTACTGGATTTGTTTATCTACGTTAGTTATCTGATATTATTTATTAAATGGTCATGCAACAAATTGTTTAATATCACGAATAGGAGATTTCATGTTAAATAAATGCCTTTCTCATCTGACGGAGCCTTTGAACCATAGGTGAACTATCACATTTTCATCTGCCATATTCTTCTATTAAATGATGTCTTCTCTTCATTATCTTATTTTAGTAGAGTTTGGCCTATTAACCAATTTAAAAAAACTGCATGAATCTGTAGATTGAATGGAGTGTAAAAGCAGGTTCTTTGAGGAATGTTGACTCTGCCCGTGTATCAATTCCCTCTACACTTACATATGATGATTCAAAGAAATGGTTGGTCACTTGTCAATTATATTGTTCATCCAGTTGTATGCTAAAAGCTTGTTCATATTTTCCTTCTTGATTAGCCGATTTCATCAACTGCTCAGTTCTTAGTCCTGTGTCCGTGAAATATCTGAATTTCTGGTGCAGCTATACTTACCGAGCAAAACTGGAACAAACGGAACAATATTGGAAAAGCTGGTATGAAAATGAAAATCTGTGATTACTTGTTCTGCAACCACATTTTAATCAGTCCTTATGATGTTATGTATGATTTGCAGTTACCAACCCTCCCTCTTTCCCCTTTCTTTTTGTCTTCTCTTGGAATTCAAATTTGAGTATTCAGGAAAGAGGGGAAAACATTATATAATTGTATTTTTAAGTTTGCTGCCCAAGAAGATACATATGTGCTCTTCCTATTCTCATATACGAGTTTTTTTTAGAAATATTATTTAAGTAGATAGGACCCTTCATAAAACTGGACAGGACTCTTCATAAAACTATCTGGTTATGCTCAAGTCCTGTCTTATAACAATTTTACCAAACTGGAGAAGAGGTATCGCTATCAGTTATCGAAAAAGAGCTTGCTAGGTTTGGGTGGAACTTGAGTCCTATTGTGCATGCTACATTTACTAAGAATAGGTTTTGTATATAACTCACTGGAGTCATTGTTTCAAAATGATATGTTAATATCTATTGATTATTTTTATAATGATTGTCTCATCACTGTTATTCTAAGTTCACTTGTGCATGAACATGCTGTGAACGTCATTGTTAAAATGGCCACTATAAAAAAATGCACATGCGCTCGCGCGCACACACACTGACACATATGATGGTTAATAGAATGGGGTACAAACATCAATGTTCTTTATGTCATGTAGTTTATCTTTCAAGTATATTGTGATGATTGTGAATAATTTGTCTATAGTCTAGTTGGTTATTCTGGTTGTCTCTTTTCTTTTCTTCATTCAACCCTTTTGTAAGACTTTATAAGGCTAAGAGGGGGAATGTGAGGCAATTAAGACTTCGATTTTGAAATTCAGATCTTTATCTTCGACATGCAAATAAATATCTTAGATCGAAAGCCTGCTGCAATCTTTATGAAAAATGATAGCTATCATCTGGAATAATGGTGAGCTAGAATTTGTCCTATGAAAATCCGAGAGCGTTCTCTTTTTTGTTCATGTATGGAGTTAGGAGGTGGGGAGGATGGGGAATGCATAAACCGAGTTAACAATGGCTGAAGATACTTCTACTTCAGATTCTTATTGTTTTAATTGTTTTTCTCTGATTACTTGCAACTTATTGGTCAAATTCATTCGACTTTCTTTTGGCTTTTATATCCTCTTCATATGTTATATTAAGTAAATTGGTTAATAATCTTGCAGGTACGAGGGCCTTTCAGAAAAATTTCTTTCATGTCCTGTTCCAAAGCTTTTGCTTCTAGCTGGGACTGACAGATTGGACAGGTTATTAAAAACGCCCTATAAACCCGTTTTAGTTTGTCTATTTCAGTAATCAGCCATCATGTATTGTACTTGTATATTTTGGTTTGACTCTTTTCCTATTCTTTTCCATCTTGGAATATTCTTTCTTTGTTTTTTAATATGTCCTGAAAAACCTTGACCAACAAATCCTTAGTATATCAAGGAAAGGATTCAGGTTCCTCAAAACTTTGACCATTTTATCATCACAAAAGGGGGGAAAGAGGTGATAATATGCTTTGCGTCTTCCTAAGCTTTCTTACAAATGGAGCACAATTTTGAGTTGAGAGAGCAAGTGATTTCTGTTTTTGGCAATCTTTTGTTTTGGTGAGCTAGGTGTCGAATGAAGAGTTCAAACTTCTTTGGAGAGACTCAAGATATTTACAAAAATGAGCAAGGACTAATTCGCCTTGACTCGAGCAAGAGAAAACGGGTTTCACTATCAACAATTGAACAAAATAGAAAGCTTTTTAGATCCAAATATGGATGATGAGGCATATCTAAGTTAACATATACAAAGGGAGAATGAGCAGGGTGAGGATGAGGCAGACACAGGAAGTTTGCATGCTTGAAGCTACCCCTTGATCAATAATTTCATTAATGACCAGTTGCATAATGTCTTTTAATAGGAAAATTCTCTGCAATAATGTATTTTAACAGTAGAAGAGATTATGATCCAAAATGAACATTGTGTGTATGAACATGTGTAAATAAATGTACGTTGCTTGTGCTGAATTCCTGTGGTGGTTTTTGGAGATCTTTGTACTTTACCTTCATTCTCCAAATATTTGTATTGATAAACATGTGATTATTCAGCCACCATGGGTCAACCTAATGGTTAAAAAGGGCCATGAAAATAGAAACATTAGAATTTTTGAAGGGGTTGATAGGGAGTCTTTTGATGTTTGATCCCTTGTGAGATTCCATGTTTCTCTTTAGGCGTTAGTGTGAGATCTTTCTGAAATTATTCGTTACGTTTTATTTTGTTTGATTGAAGTCCCTTTATTATCGGGTTGCTTCTTTTTGTCGACTTTACGTAGGATATAATATCCTACGAGTTATCTTAGCAATCAAATGTTGTAGGGTCACATGGCTATCCTATGAGAATATTCGAGATGTCTCTAAGTTGGTCCAAACACTCGTGGATATAAAAAAACGGATGGCTTATTTTACTCGTTTCTTTTCGTTAATTACTTTCTTATTGAAAGAGTAAAGTACCTTAAATTTTGAAGTAGATGTTCTAAAGAACTGTCCCATGTTTTATGACAGAACACTTACAATTGGTCAAATGCAAGGGAAGTTCCAGATGGTGGTAGTCAGACATACTGGCCATGCTATTCAGGTTTTTCTTTGTTTCAATTGACAAATTTCTTCTTCCATCTTGCTACCATGTTCTGTGAGCTATAATTATTGTTTGAACCGTGCAGGAAGATGTGCCGGATGAGTTTTCGAATCTGATACTAAATTTTATTTCCCGCAACCGCATAGGTCCGCATGGGGTCGAGGTTAGTATCAAATTCCAATCTAGGGTAAATGGAAGAAAAAAGTAGAGGCTTCATCTGTACATAGTGTTTTCTTGTTACGTAGAATCGCCAACCTCATGACGTAAACTTCATATTGCAGATACCGGGACTTCGTAAACCGCAGCAGTAGCAACCTTCAAACGGACACCGGAGAAAAAGATCATTTGCAGTTTCTCCTACAGGTATTTGATCTCTCCGAATAATTTCTTTCGAAGCAGGAACGAGTGAGTAATGGAAAATCCAAGTTCGTTTTTTTTAACAATGCAGCTTAGAAACGAAGTCGGTATGACGAGTAAAGATGTTGTTCCAAACATAGCAGTTGCTTTGGAGTAAAGCTAGTTTTGAGTAGAGGTACATTTCTTAAAGCATCATCTACCCGACTCGCACGAATTGATGTCGATTGTAGTTCGTTTTCTGAACTTGTGTGAACGGTAATGGTCTGATATTGTGTTCTTATGAGGTCGTATGGGTTCTGTGATGCCCCAAGGAGGACTGTAAATGAGATGAATAACTCATATGGCTATTATTAATTTTGGTGAAGCCACTACTTTGGATAACTCTATAAACCATGATGTATTAGACAACATATCTGTTTATATAGCTACAAATTTGAGGTGTGGATATTATTATAATGGACTATAAGCTCCCTTCCCCTATGTTCTAAGTTCATTTCATTTGGACGGTAACCGTCTCTTTATTGTTAAGACTCTTTTTGATTGATTAGTGTGAAACTGTATTAACGCTCACCTCCACCCCCAAGGGCTCAGACTTTGGGCTCAGACTTTGGTAGGGGTGGAGTCGAGCTAGTCCTGATATAGTCTTTCAGTTCCTTTCTGATAAACATTATGTACTACTCATAATGAAAAAGATCTTGATTTATTTATAGACAGATATTGTAATGACCCAGATCCACCGCTAGCAGATATTGTCCTCTTTGGGCTTTCCCTTTCGAGCTCGCCCTCAAGATTTTAAAACGCGTCTATTAGGGGAAGGTTTCCACACCGGTTTGTTATCCTCCCCAACCAATGTAGGACATCACAATCCATCCCCCTTCGGGGCCCAGCGTCCTTGCTGGCACTCTTTCCTTCCTCCAATCGATGTGGGACCGCTCCTAAATCCACCCCCCTTTGGGGCCTAGCGTCCTTATTGGCACACCGCCTCGTGTCTACCCCCTTCGAGGAATAGCGAGAAGGCTGGCACATCATCCGGTGTCTGGCTCTGATACCATTTGTAACGACCCGGATCCACCGCTAGCAGATATTATCCTCTTTGGGCTTTCCCTTTCGGACTCGCCCTCAAGGTTTTAAAACACGTCTACTAGGGGAAGGTTTCCACACCCTTATAAATGGTGGTGTGTTCTCCTCCCCAACCAACATAGGACATCACAGATATCGTGTGTACTGATTGACCAGATACAACTAGTACCTGTTGACAGATGACAGATAGAAAAGCGGGATTCAAAAGTCTCTAATGGTTCATGATAAAGATGTCTATAAGGTCTCATCTTCATATTTCAAGGCTCTAAAGGCATACCCTCTAATGATTTGTATCCCTCGTACTTGTTTGGAAGCTCTTACTAAAGTAAAGACTTACATTCCAATGGTTTAGCAAGCCATTTTGGTGGTCTCTACATTCCAATGGTTTAGCAAGCCATTTTGGTGGTCTCTAATCGTTGTTTTTAGTCCTCCATGACTTAGAAAGGATATACCGAGGTTTGTTGAACGTTATTTCACTTGTCAAAAAGTGGAAAGGAACTTCAACTAATGCTCTGATTTATACGCTCCTTCCAGTTGCTATAAATGAAATTTAGAAAAGAGGTTTAAGATCTTGCGAAGGAAGTTAGATGTAGTCGTTAAGTCAAGTTGGCTGGAGCTTAATTTTGATAATATTAGAAAGTCTTCGAGACTTTTTCTAGGCAGATAGGACGACTTCGGCTTGTTCTTGTCGCTCGGCGGTCGACGACTAGAATGTCTTGATTGAGCAGTTATTTTCCATAGTCACTCCAAACAAAAGCATCAAGATCGAGAATGAATTAAATATAGTTATCACGTGCAAACGCCGGCTCTCAAAATGTGAAGCCAAATAATCCTTTTCCCAGCTGCGAAGAATTTACCAATTACATGCTTTGTCTATCTTTATATTCTTTTTTCCCTACTAAAGATCTAAAGTAAAAAAAATTTCATGCTTTAAAATAAATATTATATAAATAAAATAAAAACGCTCAACTTGAATCAACAAAGGATCCGTGGCGCAATGGTAGCGCGTCTGACTCCAGATCAGAAGGTTGCGTGTTCGATTCACGTCGGGTTCAATTTTTATTAAATTTTCCTTCTTCCGAAATTACCTTTTTCGCCCTGCCCGTGATTATTTACTATTATTATTCTTTTATAAAAAAAACTATTTTCCGTATGTTTTTGTCCCCTCGGTCACTCCGCCGCCGTCTGCCCAATGGCCCGTAATTTGCCGAATCTAATTACAGCTGTATTTTTTCAAAAATTAATGATAATAAATTAAATTAAAATGGAGGGGAAAAAAAAAAAAATCTAATTTTACTCATAAACTTGTTTAATTAATTTTAGCTTCATTCAATAAAAGAAAATATGTTTAGATGTGTTTAATGAATCATAAAAAGAATATGGTGCAAAATTGATACAATTTTAGAGCAAATAACGACTTTTAAGTTATATATATATATATATATATATATATATATATATATATACTCCCTCGTCGGCATTCACTCATTCAGAACTTAATTTGAAAGCCATATTTTGATCGGGACGTTTTTGGGATGTCCGTAATAACCAACTAATGACAAGTGTTTTTACTTGTGTGGATCCTATCTCAGGAACTTGATGAGTTGATCTGCTCGTCGTGCCTTTACTGCTATATCAAGAGTTACTCTTGCTTGATCTAAAATAGATAGTGGATTTCTTTTCGTCCTCTGTTGAATCTTTTTCATGGCTTGATAGATAATTTGATAAGCCAATGATTTTTTTCCGTGTTATATATATTTTGTGAATTTCAGTGTTTCATCGTAAATTTGTTCATTAATCAAATTTAATTTGAATTTAATTTCATTGAAATTAATGAGTCAACCCAAATACTCCATTTTCATCTGGCCATTGATTTGGTCTCAATTTCATCGAATTAGATACAACTAGTACTTGAAGGTGAAGGCGGCAACATCCTCATCTGAATAGGTTTTATTTTATGAACTGTTCAGAAAATTCAAGTATGAAATTAACATGATTCTGGAACAATCAAGGAAGGTCGAGGGTTCAATTTTTTTTTTCCGTCTAAATTCTATAAATGTACTTAGCAAACCATTATAAATGAGAACTTGAGAATTTCTTAGACCCGAGCCTAACAGGTACAAATACTCCATTGACTTCCCTCCTTATACATTTTAAAATTATAAGATTTTAGTGTAGGCCGAGAAGACCGAAACTCAAGTGGTTGAAGAAGAAAAACATGCTCGGGATAGTTGAGGAAAAAAATGGTCAAAGTCAACCAAAAGGAATACTAGAATATTGAAGAAGTGAAAACCATGCTTTAAGTTTGAGATTTTAGGGTCGGTTTGAATAGACTTTTGATGATTTTTTTTTTTTAAAAAAAAAAAAGTTTTAAATAATAGAAAAAAAAATAATTTAGGGTATGAATTTATATTTTTACTAAATATTATTTAAACCTTAATAATAATATAAATGGTTATTTTTAAGAATAAATTTGAAAATTTAATATGATAATAAAAGGAAATAATTGAATTAAAAACCTTGGTCTTATGAATCGAAGGTCGCAAGTTCGAACCCCGCCGGCAACTAATTCTCATATTAGTGTGTTTACTCTAATACCACTTAAATATTATTTTAAACTCTAATAAAAGAATATAATAATCAAAACATAAATGGATATTTTTAAGAATAAATTTGAAAATTTAATAGGATAATAAAAGGAAATAATTGAATTAAAAAAATGTTTGATTTTGAATAATAATATATTAATATAAAATATGGTCCCGTAGCTTAGTTGGTTAGGACATTGGTCTTATGAGCCGAAGGTTGTGGGTTTCAAACCCGCTGGGACCAATTCTCATATTAGTGTAGGGTTAGTTAAACCGACTATATCAGGGTATGAATATATATTTTTACTAAATATTATTTTAAACTTTAATAAAAGAATATAATAATGAAAACCTATATGATTATTTTTAAGCATAAATTTGAAAATTTAATATGATAATAAAAAGAAATATTTGGATAATGATATTTAATATAAAACATGGTCTCGTAGCTCAGTTGGTTAGAGCATTGGTCTTATGAGCCGAAGGTCGCGGGTTCAAGCCCCGCCGGGACCAATTCAAATATTAGAGTGTAGACCCTATAATAAATGTGAAAATAATTGAATTAAGAAATGTTTGATTTTGGATAATGATATATTAATATAATATATGGTCCCATAGCTCAGTTGGTTAGAGCGTTGGTCTTATGAGCCGAAGGTCGCGGGTTCGAGCCCGCTGGGACCAATTTGCGTTGATATAATGAGTTGAAGGTTGCGGGTTCTAGTCCTACGGAATGGATGAAACTAATTCTCGTTGTTTATAGGTAAAAATTAGGTGAGGTAATCCAAACGAACTTTCACGCCTAGCTCTCAACAATACGTATTGGAAAGGAAATACAAAAATTTTCATCCTCCGTTTTAGCACGATTATGTAGAAGTGGTAGAAGGACAACTCTTTATCTCATGGAATTCGTGGTGCAAAAGTAGTGTGTTTAACTCCACAGAAGGTTATGTGTGACATTCTCATGCTTACCCAATTGTCTTAGATATAAAAGGTCATAACGTGGAATGACCCGAAATTTTTTACTTAATTTAAGGTCGCTACTGTATACATATCATGAACATTGAATGAAAAAGTGCTTCATTTAAGTTTTCATAAAATCACCTTCATCTTAAAACACAGCCATGAACTTATATGTTTTGAAAACACCTTAAAAAACGACACAACAAAAGACTAAATAAAATAAATAAACGTTTAACATATTCTAGCCTAAATCTAAGAAAATAAATATGACTACCCTATGCATGTGCCATGGTCTCGAGTTGCGATGCTATCGTCAACTGTATAGGAATTCCTTGCCTTAACCTGAAATGAAAGTAGCACGTGGCTTGAGTATTTAAAAAAAATACTCAGTAAGTGACCCCACTATTTGGGTTTAAATGCAATAACATGCGAATGCAATGATGGGACCTATCATACCCGTCTATTTTCCTACGGAAATATCCTCACGGGTAACTTGGATGTGTACCATATACTTTACACACAGCCCATACGTGAGTCAGTTCGCACACTGTTGGGCCACTTTCCTTGTGGGGTGAGCATACTCTAGGAGCTCCTTAGGCCGAACACCCGTTGCAACTAGTAACCGTCACGACAGCATTAGGTTAAACATGATGATCATTTTCCTGCCTGACCGTCACAACATTATGATAAACATAATGATTGTTTTCCTGCTTGGTCATCACAACATTATGATAACCATAATGATCGTTTTCTTGTCTCGTAACATACGCGTCTGTACTATCGTGAAGGGTGAGGGGTATCCCCCAATGCATGAGTACACAATAATGCATGAGGTCCAACGTTTTTCTATTTTCATTATCATTTAATACAACCCCGCTAGCGTTCCGTACATATTATATAATTTTTCATATCATTTCACATATCGTTTAGCATATCTTACATGCATATGCCGGAGTTGTATTTCATGCTAGTTCACCGTTTTGCATGTCAATCACATCATATCATTCAAATTACATAACTATATCATATCATAACATTCCATGCTTCCAGATGTAATAATTTTCACCATATACATATCATACCATAACATATTGGATCACAATATATCATATCATAAACATGTCAATTATCACATATCTCGTACCATAACATGTTTCATATCATTTTCATATCATATCACAATATATATATCTCTGTCATTACATGTCGTATCATAATCATATTATATCATAAACGCTTAGTGGTCGTATCGTTCCCTAACTTATCATAGCCTTAACATTCTTATATCTATCACAGTCATAAAGTTACATGAACGTACCTTAGTCATGTCATTACAGGAACGTATCCTAACGCTATCGTTCTATCAATCTATCATAATCTTATCCCTTTCTACCCATAACCTAACCATATTCTTTTATCAATCGATCGTGACCGTATTGTTTTTATCAATCTCTCATATTCATAGCACTTCGATATGTAACCTAACCTCAACATTTCATGAACGTATCTTATTCCTATCATTACATTAAGTTTAGTGCATTCTTCTCGTATCCTATCTTAAACATATCATTAAACACATCATACCATAAGTATTATCATACAATTCACATATTATAACATATACATATCATATCATAAGCGCATATCGATCCATAAACAATTCACACATATCAATATATATGACACGTGCAGAACCACGGGGCACGTGTCAACATCCAATATAACCGTGTCGATAGTAAGATCACTTACTTAGATAGACTTGGCTGAAGTTCTATCTAACTTCATTAACTTTCTTTCGTCCCTCGAATTCGTTTTCACTAATGCCCAGGCGCTTCACCTATTAAAGATGTTCACCAAATTCCTTTATAATTCTAATTCCTAAATTTTGTTAAGTATTTAACAAATCTTAATTTTTCCATTTAAATTTAATGTTTCTTCGGATATAAATATGTCTAACAATACAATGTCTACTAACATATAATTATTAGATACTATAATTCTATAATATATTTAATAATTACTTCATTTATATCTTGAGTCTTATTTGTGTTAGGTCTTCTCTTTACTCTTTGTATTTCCCTTTTTCTTCATTGTCTTCATCTCTATATTTCTCTTTTTTTTTTTTTTTCCTTTTTGATTTTGTATGGGACATTATATGAGTACTTTTTTTCTTTAATTTTGTTAACAATATTACGGTCGAATTTTAATTTATTATTGTATAAAATTATTTACATTTAATTTCTAACTCAAAAGCTAAAAAATTGCAAAGAAGATTTAGCATATAATTGACCGTGATTTCCTAACAATGAGATTAGCATAAAAGAGAAGGAGATACAGAGAATATTATAATGGGTGATTTTCTAAAAATGAAATTAGGATAAAAGAAAAGGAGATCTGGGATATAACTCACCGATAAAGAGAAATCTATCTCCTCTAAATGTCCAACATCTCCTTACGGTCGGAGAACGCATTAGATATTTACCTAAACCGGTAGGTCCTTTGATCCAACGTTAGCTACAAGAGGTCTCTAACTAGAAACGTAAACGGTTGGTTGAGCTTGAGAAGCTTCGGGTCCAGTCGACCCCTAAAACTCACTCACTCGTAGAAGCAATATTATTGAACCAGACAAAAGAACAAGCAATAAAACCAAAACGGGATAAAACACCTATCAGACAAGTAAGCTTCTCCAGACCATACAAGTGTGGGGCGAGCCAAACCGTTTAGTTAAGATCTGCTAAATTCCACCTAAACTTATTTTGTTTTATCATTTTATTAGTTTATTTATTTATCTATTTTCTCTCTCTTGGTAGCACACTTGCTATTGTGCTGCACTCACTTCTCCGTAACAAGTGAGTTAAGTCAATTCGTTTGTGCGTCGCCTACATCCAGACAACGTATGCTCGAGCCTCTGGCCCCGATTTAAGAAGAAGGTTTCAGAAAACAAGGGCAGAGAGATTTTTGTAAGAGAGTTTGAAAGTAAGATTTAGAGAGAGACTGGAAACGACATTAAATAGCATGCAAGGAAAGGCAGCAACAACAACAACGGCTTAACAGTATATAACTATTCGGGCAGGGGGAAGTTGACAATCTATCTACCTAGAGAACTTTCTTACTCCGATCAATGAGAACTTTCTTGGCTCTAGGTGAAGGGTACTTGCAATTCATAGATTTTGATAAATTACATAATCATGGGATCTGTGGTGCAATGATAGCACGTTTGACTCCAGATCAAAAGGTTGCGTGTTCAATCCACGTACTTGTCAGCATAGAATTAATAAGTATTTTCATTGAATTCATACATTTTAGACCTAGGCCACATGGTCGAGATTTTTTTTTTTTAATTTTATTCCACGCACCATAAGAACGCTCTAGGTGAAGGGTTCTTGCTATTCATAGACTTTGATAAATTATATAATCATTGGATCCGTAGTGCAATGGTAGCGTGTTTGACTCCAAATCAAAAGGTTGCGTGTTTGATTCACGTTGGGTTTCATGTTCTTTATGGGTTTTGTTGATTGTGCAATCATCAAGCTTACGTTTAGATGAAACTTGTAATCACATTCATTTTGGACTTAGGACGAAACTTGTAATCACATTCATTTTGGACTTAGGACGCATCATAAGAACTCTCTAGGTGAAGGGTTCTTGCTATTCATAGGTTTTGATAAGTTATATAATTATGGGATCCGTGGCGCAATAGTATCGCGTTTGATTCTAGAACAAAAGATTCCATGTTCGATTCACGTTGGATTCATGTTCTATAGTTTGTTTGTGCATTCATCATTGTATTTATGGATGAAACTTGTCATCGTAGAATAAATAAGTATTTCTTTTATTCTTATTCCACACACGATGAGAACACTTTAGGCTTTAGGCTTTAGGTGAAGGGTCCTTGCTATTCATAAATTTTGGTAAACTATATTAACATGGAATTTGTGGTATAATGGTAGCGCGTTTGACTCCAGATCAAAAGGTTGTGTGTTCAATTCACGGGATCATGTTCAAAAGTTTGTAGCCTTATTTTCTTTCAAATAAATTGAACCTTTTAGCCTTACTATGAGCTAGCAAGGGGCTCCATTGATATAATCATTACAAGCAAGTCAGTTGTTCATAATTACAGTTGGGTCAAAAGTCTATTTTACTCTTGTAATTACATCTTTCACCTTAAGTACCACTTATTCTTTAATGAACAATTTGTTTAAGATCCAATCATAAACCAAGTCCCTCTCGACCTAATGAGTGGGTCTGGCCCTATTGTTCAAGTCCCAAAATGAGTCGCATATGATCATCATGTGAAATATTAATCTTCTCGATTAACGGATTTTAAAGGGTGATTAAATATTTCTTGATCCAGTCTTATACAAACTCATTATATAAGATACCCCTACTTACATGTTTCCACATGAACGATTTGGATCAGATCATTTGTAACGATTACAAAATGGGCCATATCAATAGTGTTACTAGGATAAGACACTCAACCTTATCCATATACTATAGACTCTTTAGGTTATTACTTGAACCCGATCCTCTTGTATGTCAACCACATACTGTTCAAGATTACATTAATAACCTTGAATTTTCATACCATGGATAACAATTAAATTACAAATAAATAATAAAAATTATTGTGAAAAACTAAATAATTAATTACGAGGCTTTAGGGCATAAATCTCAAAAAAACTAAATAATTAATTAGAACGTGAATATAATAATAAAAACATAAATGGTTATTTTTAAGGAAATAATTGAATTAATAAAATGTTTGATTTTGGATAATGATATGTTAATATAAAATATGGTCTCGTAGCTCAGTTGGTTAGAGTGTTGGTCTTATGAGCCGAAGGTCGCGGGTTCAAGCCCCGCCGAGACCAATTCTCATATTAGTGTGGGCTTAGTTAGATTGGATCGTAGCTCAGTTTAGAAGTTGGTCTTATGAGTCGGTCGTGGACCGATTGTCATTTTAGGCTTAGTTAGATTGGATCCATTATGGGTATGAACATAGCTTAGTTAGTTAGTGAGTCGAAGGTTGCGGGTTCAATTCTCAGTCGAAGGTTGCGGGTTCAATTCTCAGTCGAAGGTTGCGGGTTCAATTCTCATATTACTGTGTTTACTCTAGAGCCAACAATCACTAAAGGCTCTAGGTGAAGGGTCCTGTCTATACATAGACATTGGTATTAGAAGGTTGTGTGTTGTTCGATTCACGTTGGGTTCATGTTCTATAGTTTGTTTATGCATTCGTCAACATATTTATGGATGAAACCTGTGATATAATTTTGGGATCTGTGGCGAAATGGTAGCCGGCTTCGATTCGTTTCATGTTCTATAGTTTGTTTGAGCATTCATCAACATATTTATGGATGAAACCGGATTCATTCTATTCATAGACTTTGGTAAATTATCTAATCATGAAATTTGTGGTGCAATGGTAGTGCATTTGACTTTAGATTGGAAGGTTGCGTGTTTGATTCACGTTAGGTTCATGGTAATATAATTTATGTACAATCTAATTTATTTGTACATTCATCAACGTATTTATGGATGAAACTTTTCATCATTGAATTTTGTTTTATTCTTATTCCACGACCTAGGTGAAGGGTTCTTTCTATTCATAGACTTTGGTAAATTATAGAATCATTGGATTCGCGGCGCAATGGTAGTGCGTCTGACTCCAGATCAGAAGGTTGCGTGTTTGATTCACGTCGGGTTCATATATGGATGGAACTTGTCATCATTGAATTAATAACTATTTTATTCTTATTCCACCCTCCATGAGAACGCTCTATTGGATTTAACCTCTATTTTTCACCCACAAACAGATAAACGGACAAGTAGATCGAATATCTGAATCAAATATTAACAAAATGTTACGTGCCCCAAGTATATGAAATTCGCTTATAATACATAGCATCTAACAATCAATTGCATGATATTGTTTGATACTCTGTATGGGAAACAGTGTAGATCCCAAGTATATCGGGATGAAGTGAGTAAATGCAAGCTATTAGGATTAGATTTGAGCTACTAATGAGGTCGTGTAGATGATGAGGATGATGATTCATATAGCTCAAAGCAGAGAAAAAAGTTATGCAATTGTAAGTCATAAGATACTAGAGTTTGACGTTAACATCGAGAATTCTTAATTTCATTCCCCTCAGAGAGTTTGTCTTTGGCTCAATCGGGTCCTATTTATAGTAACTCTACGAGAATCTTTGTCCAATAATATATTTGCATATCTAACCTATTAGAATATAATATCGAATATAAATCATATTTAAATATTATAATATATTTTAATATATTTAACTTATTTGAATCTCATTCAAATTTCAAATATATTTTTATTTAATGTATGAAAATACATTAATTGATTTAATATTTAATAGTATAAAATACCATAAATATATTTTTCTTTAATATATTAAATATTAATTTGAACCCTTTAAATTAATATATATTTTTCTATTTATATTTAATATATCTAATATATTAAAGATAATTTCAACCCTTCAAATTAAATATATTTTTTCTATTTATTTAATATATCGAATATATTAAATATTAATTTGACATTTTAAATTAAATTTATTTTTTTCTTTATATTTAAAATATCTAATATATTAAATATTAATTTGAATCCTTCCCATTTTCTTTCAAATAAATTGAACTTTTATCAGCTAGCAGACCTATAGATTATAAGCTCCATTGATACAAAATTAATTAATTAAACTTTTTAATTAATCAATTTCCATTCATTAATGTTAGGTCATTCCATTATCGACCTAGAGTTGCACTCTTATGCATTGCAGTACAAGTTATGTCCATTGATATAATCATTACAAGCAAGTCAATCCTTCTTGTTCATAATTACAGTTGGGTCAAAAGTCCGTTTTACCCCTGTAATTACATCTTTCACTTTAAGTACCACTAATTCTCTAATGAACAATTTGTTTATGATCCAATCATAACCAAGTTCCTCTCGGGCTAATGAGTGGGTTTGGCCCCATTGTTCAAGTCCCAAAATCAGTACTGAAGAGAACAAATCTACTTTCCTTATGCCGAAATGAGTGAATTCCATTTCATGATATTATGTTCCCAACTCCCTATTTGGTAAGTCCCCAAAATGGTAGGTATATTAAATCGGCTAATAGAGTCATTCTCACCCATGTAAATTAAAGGACAAGCCGTCACAGACAGGAGTTCATAAGTCACTCAAGATTAAGATCGAGTCGCATATGATCATCATGTGAAATATTGAACTTCTCAATTAAGGGATTTATAACGAGTGATTAAATATTTCTTGATCCAGTCTTATACAAACTCATTATATAGGATACCCCACTTACATGTCTCCACATGAACGATTTGGATCAGATTATTTATAACGATTACAAAGTGGGCTGTATCAATAGTGTTACCAGGATAAGGCACCTAACCTTATCCATATATTATAGACAATTAGGTTATTACTTGAACCCGATCCTCTTGTATGTCAACCACATATGGTTCAAGATTACATTAATAACCTTGGATTTTCATACCATGGATAACAATTAAATTACACATAAATAATAAAAATTATTGTTAAAAACTAAATAATTAACATGTTTGATTTTGAATAATTATATGTTAATATAAAACTTGGTCTCGTAGCTCAGTTGGTTAGAGCGTTGGTCTTATGAGCCGAAGGTCGCGGGTTCAAACCCCGCCGAGACCAATTCTCATAATTAGTGTTGCTTAGTTAGATTCTTATTTTTAAGAATAAAATTTAATATGATAATAAAAGGATATAATTGATTTTGGATAATGTTAATATAATATATGGTCCCGTAGCTTAGTTGGTTAGAGTGTTGGTCTTATGAGTTACGAGCCTGCCGACACCATAAATATTAGTTTATACCTTAATAAAGGAATAGGTTAGAGCATTGGTCGAGTCGACGAAGGTCACGGTTGGGTAAGGAGGTAGCTTGTGATCACCAAAAGAGGAAAGGATGAGTATATAATCAATATTACCCATTATTAAGCAACCTATGCAACAGTAACATGGTGAGTGCTACCTCAAAGAAGTCTCTCTAGGACAACAGGGGGTGAGGGCTAGCCATGGGAGTTTGTCAATGCAACCTATGCAACCATCGGACGATCAGTACTACCTCAAAGAAGTCTCTCTACCAGGTCGACAAACTGATCCCACCAGCTATGTAGTAGCCCAAGGTTGAGGGTGCGACCCCCGATATCAACTTACTACCCACAATATATATATATATATATATATAGAACTATATCTGTCATTCACATGTCGTATCATAATCATATTATATCATAAACGCTTCGTGGTCATATCGTTCTCTAACTTATCATAACCTTAACATTCTTATATCTATCGCAGTCATAACGTTACATGAATGTACCACGCTTCGTGGTCATATCGTTCCCTAACTTATCATTCATAATGTTATATGAACGTACCTTAATCCATATTAGGATAAAAGAAAAGGAGATTTGGGATATACTTACATAATCTATCTCCTCTAAATCTACAAGTCTCCTTAAAACTTATTTTGTTTTATCATTTATTTATTTCTTGGTTTATTTATTTATCTATTTTCTTTCGCTTGTTCTTTTCTTGTCAGTGAACTTGCGATTGTGCGGTATTCACTTCTCAGCAACAAGTGAGTTAAGTCAATTCGTTTGCGCGTCGCCTACAGCTAGAAAACGCATGCTCGAGCCTCTGACCTCTATTTAAGAAGAAGGTTTTAGAAAACAGGAGCAGAGAGATTTTCGAAAGAGAGTTTGGAAGCAAGATTTAGTGAGAGATTGAAAACAACATTATATAGCATGCAAGCAAAGACAACAACAGCAAGAACAACGACTTAACAGTATATAACTATTCGGGTAGGGGGAAGTTGACAATCTATCAACCTAGAGAACTTTCTTATTCCGAACAATAAGAACTTTCTTGGCTCTAGGTGAAGGATCCTTGCAATTCATAGACTTTGGTAAGTAATATAATTATGGGATTTGTGGTCCAATGGTAATGCGTCTAACCCAAGATTAGAAGTTTGCATGTTCAATGCAGGTTGTGTTCATGTTTTATGGGTATGTTTTATGGGTTTGATTGTGCACTCTTGGATGAAACTTGTCAATTAATAAGTATTTTCTTTGAATTCATCCATTCTAGACTATTTTTTTTTTAATTTTTATTCTTATTCCATGTAGGTGAAGTGTTCTTGCTATTCATAGACTTTAATAAAATTTATAATCATTGGATCCGTGGAGCAATGGTAGCTCGTCTGACTCAAGATCAGAAAGTTGCATGTTTGATTTACATCGGGTTCATGTTCTATAGTTTGTTTGTGCACTCGTCAAACTTTTAATTATGTATGAAACTTGTCATCATAAAATTAATAAGTATTTTCTTTGAATTCATTCATTCTAAGACTTAGGCTGGTGGAATTTTTTTTTATTCTTAGTTCATGCATCATAAGAACGCTCCAGGTGAAGGTTTCTTGTTATTTATAGATTTTAATAAATTATATAATTATCGGATTCATAGCACAATGGTAGCACGTTTGACTCCATATTAGAAGGTTGCGTGTTTGATTCACCTTGGGTTCATGTTCTATAGTTTGTTTGCCCATTTATCATCCTATTTATGGATGAAACCTGTCATCATTGAATTAATAAGTATTTTCTCTAAATTCATTTATTCTAAGACTTAGGCCACAAGAGATTTTTTTTTATTCTTAGTCCACGCATCATAAGAACGCTCTAGGTGAAGGGTTCTTGCTATTCATAGATTTTGATAAATTATATAATCATGGGATTTGTTGCTCAATGGTAGCGTGTCTGACTCTAGACAGAAGGGTGTTAGGATCGATATCAGTCGTTAGCTCTAATACCAGTTGTTAGGATCGCACAACAACGCACACGCTCGATCTAGATGAACACAAAGAATGGGATAGAAGGGTGTTAGGATCGATATCAGTCGTTAGCTCTAATACCAGTTGTTAGGATCGCACAACAACGCACACGCTCGATCTAGATGAACACAAAGAATGGGATAGAGAAAGTTGCAAGGAGAACTCTGGTGGCTAAAAGGATTTTGTATTGATGACTTCAGATATGTACAACAAGAGAGAGTACAGAGAATAGAAAAGTACATTTCAAAGCTTTACTGGACGGGATATATATGTACAACAAGAGAGAGTACAGAGAATAGAAAAGTACATTTCAAAGCTTTACTGGACGGGATATATATGTACAACAAGAGAGAGTACAGAGAATAGAAAAGTACATTTCAAAGCTTTACTGGACGGGATATATATGTACAACAAGAGAGAGTACAGAGAATAGAAAAGTACATTTCAAAGCTTTACTGGACGGGATATATATATGGTTCAGTCTACTAAATATAGCTTTACCAGATTTAACCATCTACTATATATAGCTATGTATCATATATAGCTTTACCGGATATAGCTTTACCATATATGGCTTTACCAAATATAGCTTTACCGGATATAGCCGTTGACCAAGCTATAAATATAGGGAGCAGACTCCATAACTCAACAATTCTCCAACTTGAAGACTGATCCTACACCATACCAATTAGGGCTTTGCATAGCTTTAATTTTCCAACATCAACACATTTTGTCAACATGTCTGCTGGATTCTTTGCACCCTCTATCTTCTCCAAACACATATCGCCTTCTTCCACTAACCTGCGAGTGAAATGGTACCGTCTTCTAATGTGTTTTGTCCTTGAATGATAGACTGGGTTTTTCACCAACTGTATGGCACTCTGACTATCTGTATAAAGGATCTTCTTGCACATTTTCCGACCTAATTCTTCTAGATAGTCTGTCATCCATATCATCTCCTTTCCAGCTTCAGCTATGGCCACATACTCAGCTTCAGTAGATGAAAGAGCAACGCATTTCTATAGCTTGGACATCCAACTCACTGCTGTTCCATCTATATTGTAGATATACCCAGATGTGCTCTTGCTGGAATCTACATCTCCACTCAGATCAGCATCCACAAAATCTTGCAGAACTACTTTGCCATTGCCATAACAAAGTGTAGTATTGGATGTACCTCTCAGATATCTCAGAAGCCACTTCACAGCTTCCCAATGTTCCTTCCCTGGATTTGCCATGTACTTGCTAACAACTCCCACTGCATGTGTTATGTCAGGTCTAGTGCAGACCATAGCATACATCAAACTCCCAACTGCAGAAGCGTACGGAACTGATGCCATGTGCTCACGTTCCTCAACTGTCTTGGGAGATTGCCCCTTTGACAATTTAATATGATTTGCCAAGGGGGTAGTCCTGAGTTTAGCGTTATTCATCTTGAATTTGGACAACACCTTCTCAATGTACTGCTCTTGGGATAGATTTAATGTGCCAGCAGATCTATCTCGAGAAATCCTCATCCCAAGGATCTGCTTCGCTGCACCTAAATCTTTCATCTCAAATACTGAAGACAAGCTTGCCTTCAGGTGGTTTATCTCCCTCATACTTGATCCAGCAATAAGTATATCATCCACATACAGGAGTAGAAACACATAAGAATCAGTGTATTTCTTGAGGTAGCAACACTGATCCTTTTCACTTCTGTGGAAACCACTCTTGCTCATGAAGGAGTCAAACTTCTTGTACCATTGTCTCAGTGTTTGTTTCAGTCCATACAAGCTCTTATTGAGCTTACACACCATGTGCTCCTTGCCTGGAGCTTCAAATCCTTCGGGTTGTTGCATATAGATCTCCTCATCTAGATCTCCATGTAAAAATGCCATTTTTACATCCATTTGCTCAAGGTGCAAATTCTCCGATGTAACAATACTCAGTAGAATTCGGATAGTAGTTAATTTCACAACTGGAGAAAAGATCTCAGCATAATCAATGCCTTTTCTTTGTGAATATCCTTTAACTACTAACCGAGTCTTAAACCTCCTTCTGCCATCTGGTTCAACCTTGATTTTGAACACCCATTTGTTCAATAGAGCTCTCTTTCCTGTAGGCAACTCAGCAAGTACCCACGTATTATTCCTTTCAAGTGAGCTCATCTCATCATCCATGGCTTGCTCCCACTTGGTTGAATCTTCCACTTGTAGGGCCTCATCAAAGGACTCTGTTCTCCTTCGTCAGTCAGCAACAAATGTAATGAGGTTGAATATCTATCTGGTGCTCTGGTAGTTCTGGATGATCTTCTCAACACCTGCTCAGGTGCAACTTGCTCCACGTCTGGTTTTTCAGCAATAGGATCAGGAGTTTCTTGAGCTTCTGTTGTACCATCACTGTGTAAATTTTCTTGCCACTCAAGTTCAACTCCCACTTGCTTCGTAGTCTTAGAGTTTATCTTCTTTTTGTCCTTGTACATGACATTTTCATCAAAGGTCACATCACAGTGTCTTAGGATCTTCATATTTTTCTCATCCCAAAACCTGTACCCGAACATGTCAGAGCCATAGCCTATGAAGTAGCATTTCACAGCCTTAGCATCAAGCTTATCTCTCTTCTCTGGATCAACATGAACATACGCAGTACAGCCAAAGGTTCTCAAGTGAGAGTACTTGAGTTCTTTTCCTGTCCATACTTCTTCGGGCAATTTGAACTTCAAGGGTACTGACGGCCCTCTATTAATCAAATATGCTGCTGTGTTCACAGCATCAGCCCAGAATGTCTTTGGCAATCCAGAATGAATCCTCATGCTTCTTGCTCGCTCATTCAAGGTTCTGTTCATTCTTTCTGCAATACCATTTTGTCTTGCCTTACCGGGAATTGTTCTTATTAATCTAATTCCCTCAGCTGCACAAAATGTTATAAACTCTGATTTGTTGTACTCTCCTCCATTGTCAGACCTCAGGCATTTGATCTTCAAGTCGGTCTAATTTTCAACTTCAGCTTTCCACTTCTTGAAGGTGGTAAACACATCTGACTTGTGTTTCAGAAAGTAAACCCATACCTTCCTGCTGAAGTCATCGATGAAGATGACGTAGTACCTTGATCCACCAAGTGATGAAACTGGAGATAGTCCCCAGACGTCTGTATGGACCATTTCCAACCGCACTTTCTTCGGTTCTCTGGCAGCCTTTGTGAAACTAACTCGTTTCTGTTTGCTCATAACGAAGTTCTCACAAGGACTCATAACAATCTCCGCATCAAATACACCTTGTTCATAGTCGACGGTTTTTCGTACATATTCGACAGCGTCTTTAACAGACCTGACGTTGTCTTCTCCTTGATAATGTTGAACACCACGTTTCTGGATAGCGTCAATCGGATCAGCCTCAAGGCTTATCGATCCTTGAGCTTCCACTGTTTCGTGGTCATGGTATCCGGCTTCACCCCCAACAGAGGTTCGTGAAGATTTTTCTGGTACAGATAATCTTCAATCTGCATCTTCCAGAAACCGAAATCGGATCCATCGAACTTCTCAGTTTCAATCTTTGAACTTAACATCTTCACAGATCGTGGTGAATTTTGCCTAGCTCTGACTTCCGCCTGGCTCTGATACCAATTGTTAGGATCGATATCAGTCGTTAGCTCTGATACCAGTTGTTAGGATCGCACAACAACGCACACGCTCGATCTAGATGGACACAAAGAATGGGATAGAGAAAGTTGCAAGGAGAACTCTGGTGGCTAAAAGGATTTTGTATTGATGAGTTCAGGTATGTACAACAAGAGAGAGTACAGAGAATAGAAAAGTACATTTCAAAGCTTTACTGGACGGGATATATATATGGTTCAGTCTACTAAATATAGCTTTACCAGATTTAACCATCTACTATATATAGCTATGTACCATATATAGCTTTACCGGATATAGCTTTACCATATATGGCTTTACCAAATATAGCTTTACCGGATATAGCCGTTGACCAAGCTATAAATACAACGAGCAGACTCCATAACTCAACAAAGGGTGCATGTTGAGTTCATGTTCTAACTCAAAAGCTAAACAATTTCAATCATTTAGAAAATAATTGCAATTCATTGGAGGAGAGAGTCAACTATGTATCTTTTCTTTTCTTTTTTGTTTTTCAAGCTTTTGAGGTGTTGGTAGTTGACTTGGATTCTAAGAGGTTATGTCCATCTTTCTTCATTTAAGTTATGCCTCGTGATTATCCACTCCTTTGGCTTTTACTTTCTTTCACTCGGTAAACAGGAGGATCAATCATCAGGTCAAGCTCCGGCCCCTCTCCTTTCAAACACTGGACTTTACAGTCTCTTTTCTTGAACTTTAAACTAAGAAAATGAAGGTATGTTCGAGAAGCAGATTAATGATCCTTCACTCCCACCCACGCATTTATTCACTCGGTAAAGCAAGCACTATGTTTAAGTCAAGAAAGAGAAGGTCAAGCTATTCCATTGCCTGCCCGGGAACCTCTCCTCTTCTCGTCAGTAAAGCAGCTGGATGAGAAAGTGTTTCATTGAAAGACTGAATCGATATGACCTGAATGTTGCTAAGTAAATAGTAAATGAAAATTGATATTTTCTTTTCTTAAATAGGGATTGTGAACCAAGTCATAAACGGTCCAATTGATCATCCCATTAAGCATACCAGAGCTTTCAAAATGTTTAACAAAGATTAGTTTGGAAGTATTGTGTTCGTTGATATATCTTATTTATACTGTATATGACATGAGCCGTTGAAGTGGTTTTTATTGCTATAAGCACATTGATCAAGTAATTGACTTTGGTAAGAATTGCATAATGTATTTGGTATACTTTCTTGGTAGGAGCGCATTGAACAAGCCGAGGTTGAGACAATAACTTCATCGAATAATATTGTTGATGATGCATTGAGTAAAGTTCTTGGTCGGGATCGTGGGCATGTAAGAGGACTTGGATTTGGAGTGACTCATTCAAACTTACCTCTCTTGTCTCAACAAGAAAATAAGTACATGACACTTGGGAAAGAATATTTGAAAATCAGGAAAGAGAGGATCGAAATGAAGTCAATGTTGTCAAGTTTTATGAAGAACCAGGTACATTTTTTTTTAAAATAAGTTATATAAACTTCACCTTCATTATGCCCTATGAATTTATTCCATAGATGTTTCATTTGAAATTATCTTAGATTGACCTAACCGAGGAAGCCTCTAATGGTACTGGAAGTATACTTACCAACAAACATTCATTCTTCTCCTATGGTAAGTTGATTTTCTAATTTAAGGAATAAAATTATTGATTTCATTATTACTATCAAATTCTCATGGCTTATATGTTTCTTTTTGTAGAGCATCAATAATAATACTCAGATTAAATGCAAGTTATTAGATTGACATGACTCTGGAGAGATTGTTGCAGAAGAACAATGGTCTTCTAATGATCCGACTGCTCTTGTTCATCACATCCTGATTGAACCTCAGGTTGTCAAAGTATGGGTTGATGTACCAAGGAAATACAATGCTTATTTATGGAGGCCTACATCAGAAATGACATGTATTAAAGAAGCTGTGGGTAGTACAGTTACTTGACCATCCGGCAAATCACTATGTAATTTTCAAAGTTTATATATTTATATTTATTAAATAATTTTTTCATTCACTTAATTCAGGTGATCACAATCATATATTCATATATATTTTATATATTTATATAGATGAATGAACTGATACATGCTTATTCATGCAAAGGATCCATGTGAAGATGATACCTTATCTACATAGCAAAAAGCCTTATATAACAATGATAAAGAAATATAACGAAAAAATAATGCCATCAAATGTGAATTACGAAAATTATAATGATTATGAAAGATTAAATAATATTATTATAGCATAAAATTGATGTTATAGATACTATATTATAGCGTTACAAAAATGCTATTATAAATTAAAGATAATACACTATTTTAGCTATATTAAACATATTATAGCTTAATAAAAATGCTATAAAATGTTTTCATAGCTACATATATAAGCTATAGTTTCATACTCTATTATTGCATCAATTATAGATATAAAAAAACGCTATAAAAAGTCTCAGACTTTTAATAACATGGGTTGTCACGACGTACGAAAAACACTATAAAAAGTCTACGATGGCATTTCTCGTAAGCTATCATATTCATTATTTCTTGTAGTGTAAATAATGTAATTATGGGATCCATGGCGCAATGGTAGTGCGTCTGACTCCAAATTACAAGTTTGCAAGTTCAATTCACGTTGGGTTCATGGTGCAATGATAGCGTGCTCTAGGTGAAGTATTCTTTCTATTCATAGACTTTTATAAATTAAATTATCATGAAATTCGTGGAGCAATAGTAGTGTGTCTGACTTCATATTAGAAGGTTGATGAGAATACTCTAGACTTAGGTGAAGGGTCCTTCTATTCATAGACTTTGGTGTTCAGTGTGTCTGACTTCATATTAGAAGGTTGATGAGAATACTCTAGACTTAGGTGAAGGGTCCTTCTATTCATAGACTTTGGTGTTCAGTGTGTCTGACTTCATATTAGAAGGTTGATGAGAATACTCTAGACTTAGGTGAAGGGTCCTTCTATTCATAGACTTTGGTGTTCAGTGTGTCTGACTTCATATTAGAAGGTTGATGAGAATACTCTAGACTTAGGTGAAGGGTCCTTCTATTCATAGACTTTGGTGTTCAGTGTGTCTGACTTCATATTAGAAGGTTGATGAGAATACTCTAGACTTAGGTGAAGGGTCCTTCTATTCATAGACTTTGGTGTTCAGTGTGTCTGACTTCATATTAGAAGGTTGATGAGAATACTCTAGACTTAGGTGAAGGGTCCTTCTATTCATAGACTTTGGTGTTCAGTGTGTCTGACTTCATATTAGAAGGTTGATGAGAATACTCTAGACTTAGGTGAAGGGTCCTTCTATTCATAGACTTTGGTGTTCAGTTCATGTTCTATAATTTATTTGTGCATTCATCAATATATTCATTCTAGGCTCTAGGTGAAGGATTCATTCTATTCATAGACTTTGGTAAACCATATAATTATGGAATCCGTGGCGCAATGGTAGCGCGTCTGACTCCAGATCAGAAGGTTGCGTGTTTGATTCACGTCGGGTTCATGTTCTATAGTTTGTTTGTGCCCTAATGACTTATCTATGGATTAAACTTGTCATCATTTTATTAATAAGTATTTGTTTTTATTCTTAATCCACACACGATGAGAATACTCTCATCTCTCGGTGAAAGATTCATTCTATTCATAGACTTTGGTAAACTATATAATTATGGGATTCGTGGTGCAATGGTTGCGCTTCTCACTCTAGGTGAGAAGGGTATGTGTTTGATTCACGTCGGGCTCATGTTCTATAGTTTGTGTTTGTGTAGAGCTCTAGGTGAAGGATTCATTTTATTCAATAAACTTTGGTAAACTATACAATCGTTGGATCTTGGGGGCAAGTGTAGTGCGTCTGACTCCAGATTAGAAGGTTGCGTGTTCGATTCACATCGGGTTCATGTTCTATACTTTATTTGTGCATTTATCAATGAATTATTAAGTATTTTATTTTGTTTCACGCACCAGGAGAACGCCCTAGGTGAAGGATTCATTCTATTATTCTTTGGTAAACTATTTAATTATGGGATATATGGCACAATGGTAGCTAGTCTAATTCCAGATTAGAAGGTTGCATGTTTGATTCACTGGGATCCGTGGCACAATGATAGCGCATCTGACTCCAGATTAACTAATTCACGTTGGGTTTATGTTCCATTGTTTAGCGCATCTGACTCCAGATTAACTGATTCACGTTGGGTTTATGTTCCATTGTTTTTTTTGTGCATTGATAACTTATTTATGGATGAAACTTGTCATCACGCACCATAAGAACAGAAGGTTGCGTGTTCGATTCACATTGGGTTTATGCTCTGTTGTTTGATAGTCATGGGATATGTGGCGCAATGGTGGCGCGTCTGACTTTAAACTTTGGTAAATTATATAATCATGGGATTTGTGGTGCAATGTTGTGTTCATGTTTCATTATTTGTTTGTGCATTCTTTAAGGTTGAAACTTGTAATCATTGAATTACATGAATACACTTTAGGCTTTCCTTCTATTCATATACTTTGGTTGTAATGGTAGTGCGTCTGACTCCAGATCAGAAGGTTGCATGTTTGATTCACATCGAGTTGATGTTTGATTGTTGGTTCTTGTATTCATCAACTTATTTTTAGTCATCCTTTTACTTATTTTAAAATTAATTAACATAATATAATTTGGGGGAGCCAATCAATTATTTTATAAATGTTTTAATTAAATAAATTAGCAATAAAAATGGTTGGTATATAAATGACTTCCGTCTTTATACTTTTAAAATTATATGATTTTATTGTAGGCCGAGGAAGCCGAAACTCAAGTCGTTGAAGAAGGGAAACATGCTCGGGATATTTGTAGAAAAAAATGGTCAAAGTCAACCTAGAGGAAGACGAGAATATCAAAGAAGTTTTATTCATATGTGAAAATCATGCAAAAAGTTTAGGGTTTTAAAGATATGTTAAAATTAACTTTTTGACGTTTTCTTAAAAAGAGATTTTAAATAATAGACGCAAAAGTTTTAGGTTTTAGGTTTTAGGATATGAATTTATATTTTTACTAAATACTATTTTAATTTTAATACAAGAATATAGCATAAAAACATAAGAATAAATTTGAAAATGAAAATGATAATAAAAGGAAAAAATTGATTTTTGATAATGATGTGTTAATATAAAACAAGGTCCCGTAGCTCAGTTGGTTAGAGCGTTGGTCTTATGAGCCGAAGGTTGCGGGTTCGAGCCCCGCTGGGACCAATGCATGATCGTACACATATTATACATTGTATCACGTAAATTTTAGCAATAGCAAGTTTCTTTCTTAAGGCACATAGCATCGAAGAAGGAAATATCTTTATACCCTAGAAGCAGTAATCAAGTGACCACGACCGGCAAGAAATCTTTAAGATAGCTTAACTATTCACTCAGTTGACTTGGAAAGGCATTCATATATGAGAATTGAGGTGTAGGATGCCAAATGTCTAGGATTTGAAGTATAGATTGGTTTTAGCCCTAATACTCATTGCGTCGGTCAGAGCATGAGACTAAATTCTTTATAATTATGCCTCTAAGAAAGAGTTGGGATGTGTGTACTACAACACGAAAATAATAGTTTCTTATGTTTTCAACCAATTTCTAAATTTTGGCAATAGCAAGTTTCTTTCTTAAGGCACATAGCATCGAACGTTATAACTCAAACGTTATAAGAATTGTTACATGTCTGCGTGTGAATCGATTCTAAGTTATACCTTATGGAATTCACTTATAATAAATAATTTCAAAGCAATCATTCATTGTTCGTTACTCTAAATGCAAGCTATTAGAATTAGAGTTGGTTCAAGCTACCCATGAGATCATGCAGAAGATCAAAATGAGGATGTATACAACTTAGGATTAGACAGAAAATTTATGCTGATGTAAGGTATAGGAACCTAGAGTTTGAAGTAAGCGACAAGGTATTCTTGAAGATGGCATCGGTGAAGTGTGTTTTGAGATTCAAGTGTAAAAACAAGTTAAACCCACACTAAATTGGACACACTTCTGGCATATTGATTAGCTCTACCACAATCCCTTTTTGTCATGCATTACGTGCTTTAGAAGATCATGTTAAGTATGTATGTAATGTTTTGACTATTTTGCGCAAAGAAAAAAAAAAGTTTATATGTAAATTTAAAGAAATGTAGCTTTTGCATGGAAAAATGTAATTTTCTCAAGTTTGTAGTTTTATCTAATGGTGTTAAGTTGATGAGTTGAAAGTGAATGCGGTAAAAGATTGGCATACACCTAAAACTTGGTCGGGTGTAAAGTGCAACATTATGCTTTGGTTTTGCATCATTATGATTTGGTTTGTGGGTTGTACACCTTGCAACATTATCTTTGGCCTAAAGAATTCGTTATTCATACGAACCATGAAATTTTAAAGCACTTGAGAGGACAAAATAAACTCAATGGACGACATGCCAAGTGTTTGGAATTTATTGAAACGTTCCCTTACGTAATTAAGTACAAACAAGGTAAGGAGAAGATTGTTGTTAATGCTTTAGCACAAAAATATACCATATTTAGTACCTCGATGCTAAGATGTTGGATTTTGAACATATAAAGATTTTGTATCATCACGTTGTGTTCCTTGCTCCTGTTGTTGAATCTTGTGAAAAAAGACTCGTGGTGGATCATTAAAAATGATTTGATAGATTTTTATTTAGAAAACGACAAATTTTGCATAGAATCTTGTTCCATACGTGAGTTACTTGTAAGGAAAGCTCATAGAGGTGGTTTAACGACACACATGGAGTTTCTAAAATTTATGATATGCCTACCAAACATTTTTATTGCCTTAAAATAAGACATGATGTTAATAAAGTTTGTGCTAGTGCATAGCATATAAATAGACCAAGTCTAGGCTTTAACCACATGGTTTATATTCCCTGTTACCTATGTTGGTTTTGACCCATGATCGAAATATGTCGAAACAAATAAATAAAACAGAAAAAAAAAAACTTGAGGGGAGAGTTCGTCTGAAATGAGGAACATTAAGCACTATATTTTTCAATTCTATTTGTTGTTGTGAATAAAGCATACATCTCAACACTATTTATAGGGAGGAAAACATTTTAATATTTTTCCTAAACTTTCTCCCCGAGTTAGAAACTAATAAGAATTCTCCTAAACTGACTCACAACATGTACATATGGTCCTTTCATTGATATAACAATGGATTTTGTTTTAAATTTACCTAGGACTAGGAAAGGTAGTGATAACATCTTTACTGAGGTCGATAGATTTAGTAAAATGACTCATTTTATTTCTTGTCACAAAATTGATGTTACAAAACATATAGACTTGTTCTTTAGGGAACTTGTACATTGCATGGTTAGTGATCATGATGTTAAATTTTTAAGCCACTTTTGGCGTGTTTTATGGAGTAATTTGGGAACTAAGCTCGTATATTCAACTACTTATCATCCTGAAAAGGATGGTCAAATCGAGCTTGTTAATATGCTATGCAACGAGTACTATCATCCTGTAATGGATGGTCAAACCAAGCTTGCAAATTCTTGTATTTTAGAACTTGCATGTCAGAGTCATTAAAGAGGTGCTAATCAAACCTTTTATAGAGTGATTCAAATTACGAATTTAAAAACAAGTATTCTTTAATATATGTTGTGATCATCAAGCTAATATGTTTAAAAAATTTTCATTGGATTGAATCTTTATTGTTTTTTGACTTCTTTGATAATTTAAATATAAAGGACTTGTTCTTAATCAACTTATTGTGCTTTTAAGCCTTCAGTTTGTTCCTTTGTATTTCTCGTGTTTAGATTTGTATGCTATAATCATTCAATTAGTTTTGATCCAGCTATCTTGTGAAGTGATTCAAATCACACGTTTAGAAGCAAGTTTTCTTTACTCTTAATCTTGATCATCAAGGTAATTCATTCCAAAAGTTTCACTTATGATGATTCTTTATGGTTTTGGGGGTTCTTGCATAATTTAAATCCAAGGGTCTTGTTCCTCCACAAAGTTTATTAAATCAAATCCCAAGAGTTTCATAACACTTTTGAACTGTCCCAAAATTGTTTGTGATATAATTAAGACCATAAAATGTTAGTATAGCTACTATTTTAAAGAATTAGTAACATTGATAACACTATGTAGGATGAATTTTAGATAGTTAAGTTATATTGGTTCCATGAATAAACTGTAAGCTAGATTTTGTGAACAAATGGAATTTGAACCTAAATTTCGGTTGAGATGAATCTACTACAATCAGCTAGAATGAGCTTAGGAGAACTAAGTTGAGTCTAAAATTGTAATTAAACTTAGTATTGGAACGTCGACAGGTTAGATTAGATGAAATTGTTTTGAAGCATGGATAACACGTACTCAATGTAGCATATTTATGTGTCATTATTATATTATGATATTCGTACGAACAGGATGATGCATGAGCTTTCTTTCTGCTGAATTATGATTGTTATGTTAATATGATCATGTTTAAGTCTTATGAGCCATCATGATGTATCATGCATGAACGACCTGGATGGAATACCATTAATATGTACGTACATCCCATAAGAAAGTAATGTCGTGATAACTATGGGATTATCATGCATGTTATATGTCATATGATCATGGATTACTTCTATAGCTTGTTATGCACAAACGTGTACACTATCATATTATTCACGTTTGTTTCCTTTATGTTGGCGTTCAATAGTATAAGTGTGCTGTGAATGTTTGATTAATCCACCACACCTAAATGGGGTGAGAGTTCTCTTATTTATAATCATTTACAGAATACAGAAATATGGTAAATTACAATACTATGGAAATAGCAATAAAAAGAAAGAATAATAAATGAATACAATATATTTGCCTTTAACAAAAGAGCAAATATGGTAACCCGTAATGTAAGGCAGATATAGATATTTGCCTTATAATGAACGGTCAACTATCCTTAACATGTGCATTATCCATAGTCAAACTTATGGGATATGTTAGCGAGCTGGCTTGGTGATTTCATGCGTGTGTGTGAATAGTGTGTAATGAAGCGCTATGTTTAACGACAAAAAATTTTCTACTTAATATAAGGTCACCATTGTATACATATCATGAACATTGAATGCGGAAATATTTCATTTAAACTTCCCTAAAATGTCTTATTCATCTTAAAACATAGTCATGGACTCATGTGTTATGAAAACACTTTTGAAAACGACACAACAAAAGACAATAAAATAAATAAACTTTAAATTAAAAACATCCTATTCTAGCCTAAGTCTAAGAAAATAATACGATTACCCTATGCATGTGTCATGGTCTGGAGTTGCGATGTCGTCATCAACCGTACATGAATGTCTTGCCTTAACCTAAAATAGAGGTAGCACGTGGCTTGAGTATTTTAAGAAATACTCAATAAGTGACCCCACTATTGGGGTTAAATGTAAGAACATGTGAATGCAATGACAGGACCTATCATAGTCTCTTTTCCTACGACACTATCCTAATGGACAGCTTGGGATGTGTACCATATACTATTGGAGGTTAAATGCAAGAACATGCAAATGCAATGACGGAACCTACCATATGCATTCAACCCTACCTTATAGATAAAGTAGAGCCCAAGAAATAATCATGATACGTATAGTATATGAATGGATTTTTTCTCCAATAGTAAGGTTAATCAATAAATATTTTTAAATACTCATCATATATTTAAAAATTTTCAGGCAAAGACAAGGTTCCTATGTATGAATGACGGTATCAATTAAAAGACCTGTTGATAGACCATATCCACATTTATTCAAAATCTACCGTAAATTTCAAAATAAAATATCATAGCATGTATGTAGTAGTAGTCTTAATGGAGACAAAAGGTCGATTTTCTTTAAATTTAAATATGAATGTCAACTTGAATATAGCTCAATTGGTTGAGACACAGTCATTAATCAAAAGATTAGAAATTCAAACTCTTTCACTTTTTATATATTTTATAAATTAGAAAATGAGTTTGGACTTTTGAGTTCATAGACATTTCATATTTAACCTAAAATAATTCCTCAATTCTAAACTTGCATTTACATGCCTTTTTCTTTTTCCAATAGATTTTGTAGATAGAAAGTCAAAGGTTTGACCTTCCAAACAAGTCTTTACCAAATTTTTTTTTTTTTTTTACTCTTTTAGGTTATTAATTTGATTTTTAATATTTTAAAATGTTGTGCACTTTCTCTGATAACCTTAAAAAAATAAATAAATAATAATAATAATAAAAAATAATAATAATCTCAATTCTAAAGATATTAAAATTTATAAGTAAAATATTATTGAATTAACCTGACTAACCTAACCGTAGCTTAACTGGTTGAAATATTATTCTTGATATTACATGTATGGATGTATGTATGTATGTATATACATACATACATACAACATGTCACTAAGTACTCGAGTTAATTGTTCATGCCCAAATATGCTCACAAAAGCAATAATATATTAATGCATCTTCTTTTTTATTAATAAAATTTAATAATTTTAAATGACGATCACGTTTATAATTTTAATAGCGACTATATTGAGAATTAGCTAATAAATTAGGAAAAAAAAATATATTTAGCTTAACTCAATATGACACGAGTAAGAATGAAAATATAATCTTGATAAAAAAAAATATTGAGAAGTTTAATTCTCTACCATCACAAATTAGGGTGTAACCAATCCAGACTATCTAACCTAAACCTTCAAGGTTAGGTTGGGTTGAATTCTTGGGAAATCAAAAATTTGTATTGACTCCCAAGTTGACATTTTTTAGTCATGTCAATTCAGCCCAACCAACTCTAAAATTGTTAGAAGAATCAGATTAGGTCAATGTTAAATAAAGATCTTCTCTTTTGTATAGTTAGACTATTTTTTGGTATTTAGTTTAACTATTTTCCAACCTTTGTTTCCAATGTTCATGCTTAGTTTCTATTTATGTTATTTGTAAAGCTATAGAAGTCAAGTACAATCTTGAATAATATCATCACTTCAAACTTCAATGGTTTATGTTTCTGACTTATTCTTCTACCAAAACTTAATAATTTGTATCAGAGCTGCAATTTTTTAGTGATCAAACAGAGAGAGTATGAGTGAAGACAAAACTTTAGCGAAGATCCCTCACTTCGAAGATCATTATGATCATTCCAATGAGCTGATGAAAAATTTGATCAGAGCAAAGGGTCTATGGAGTGTGGTGGAGATTGTTTTCTCAGAAACAGTGGAAGAAACAATGTTAACTGTGGCACAAAAGGGCCACCTTGATGATGCTAGACTCAAAGATCACCAAGTAAAGCATTACCTCTTCCAAGCAATTGTTCTTACTGTCTTTGAATAAATCTTGGGTTGTTGCACAACCAAGATTGTTTGGGACTCAATGAAGCGAAAATTTGGTGGAAACCAAAAAGTAAAGAAATCTCTTCTTAATGCTGAGGAAGGAACAATGTTAACTGTGGCACAAAAGGGCCACCTTGATGATGTTAGACTCAAAGATCACCAAGTAAAGCATTACCTTCTTCCAAGCAATTGATCGTACTGTCTTTGAACAAATCTTGGGTCGTTGCACAACCAAGATTGTTTGGGACTCAATGAAGCGAAAATTTGGTGGAAACCAAAAAGTAAAGAAATCTCTTCTTAATGCATTAAGGAGAGAATTTGAGATCCTAGAGATGAAGAAGATGAAAGTATCATAGATTATTTTGCAAGAATGATGATAATCTCCAACAAGATGAGACGCAGTGGAGAAGATATGTCAGACAAAAAAATTGTAGAAAAAATTCTGCGTACCGTGACTGAAAAATCTTCTTATGTTGTAGTATCCATTGTGGAATCCAAAGATATTGATTACATGTCCATTGATGAATTGCAAAGTTCATTAGTGGTGCATGAACAAAAATTTCGAAGATCGAGCATTAATGGAGAGAAGCAAGTTCTAAAAGTCGAAGGATGAACGAAAATAAGTAACAGAGGAAGAAGAACTTACAGGGGCAGAGGACGCGGAGGAGGAAAATCAACTTTCAACAAAGCAACTGTTTAATGTTATAGGTGCCATGACATAGGTCATTTTCAATATGAATGTCCAAAGATGAATAAGGAATTGAATTATGCAGAGCTAGAAGGAGAGGATAAAATGTTGTTTATGGCTCATATGGAAAGACATGAAGCAAAAAGGAGTGATGCTTGGTTCTTAGGTTCTGGTTGCTCAAACCGTGTGTGACAGTGAAGATATGTTTTCAAGCTTAGACAAGACCCTTTCCCAGATTGTCAAGCTTGGAAATAATACTTGTAGGAAAGTTATGGGAATGGGTGCAGTGAATAACTTGGCATGGGGTTCGTTGCACTATTAGTTATGTGTATTGGATACCTGAACTAAAAAATAATCTCTTGATCATTGGACAACTACAAGAAAAAGGAGTAGCAGTGCTGTTCAAAGATGGGAATAACTTGGCATGGGGTTCGTTGCACTATTAGTTATGTGTATTAGATACCTGAACTAAAAAATAATATGTTGATCATTGGACAACTACAAGAAAAAGGAGTAGCAGTGCTGTTCAAAGATGGTATATGTAGCATTTATCATCCACAAAAAGGAAAAATAGCAGAGTTAATTATGAGCCCCAATCGACTGTTTATTTTGAGTACTAAACCATCTACCACAAAAAATGAAGGAAGATGCCTCCAAGTTTCAGATATGGATCAGTCAACACTTTGGCACCATCGTTATGGTCATCTCGGGTACAAAGGATTGTGCACCTTGAAACACAAAACATGGTGAAAGGCCTGCCACAAATTGTAGCTCCAAACACTACCTGTGAGGCATGTATGAAAGGCAAGCAACATTGGACTCCATTTTCAAAAATGGGTAAATGGAAAGCAACGGAAAAATTGGGTCTTATTCATGCAGATCTATGTGGTTCAATTTCACCAACTTCAAGTGGCCAGAAAAAGTACTTGTGCTTGATAGATGAGTTTTCAAGGAAGGCATGGAGTTATTTTCAAGGAAGGCAAGGAGTTATTTTCAAGGAAGGCATGAAGTTATTTTCAAAGCAGTGGTGGACAAGGAAATTGGAAGGCCTATAAAATGTTTAAGAACAGATAGAGGAGGAGAATTCAACTCTGCAGGATTTAATGATTTTTGCAAATAGCATAGACCTATACCCCACAAAATGGAGTGGCCGAATGAAAAAATCGTACTAGTATGAACTTGCTAAAAGCTAGGCTGATAGAGAAGAAAGTGTCTAAAAATTTCTGGCCTGAAGCAATCAGGTGGACGATTGATCACCCACTCTTGCAGTAAAAGACATGACACCAATAGAGGCTTGGAGCAGAGTGAAACCATCACTAAATTATTTTAGAGTTTTTGAATGGGTGGGACATGTCCATATTCCAGATTCCAAGAGAAGCAAACTTGAAGATATATGTGTAACATGTGTTTTTTTTTTTTTGGAGTCAGGAGCGAATCCAAAGACTATAGAATGTTTGATCCAACTATAAATAAAATTATAGTAAGTCGTAATGTAGCTTTCGAGGAATATCGTGAATGAGATTGAATTTTTTTTAAAGGTAAAACAAAATTGGACGGGGAAAAAATATTAAAATTGATAAGAACACAGCCGAAGAAGGAGAAGTCAGGAGGAAATGACTAAACTGGTTTCTCAAACAATTGAACCAGTGGCTGAAACAATTGAACCAGTGGCTGAAACAATTGAACCAGTTGTTGAAAAAAATATTTCAGTAGCTGTTGCACCAGATTTGACAATAAGGGAGGGGAAAAATCGACATCCACCTATTGGTTAGCATATTATAATTCCGGTGAAGGTTTATCTAAAGAGTATGAAGAAAATATGACATTCTTGATGATTTCAGATCCTGTGAATTTTGAGAAAGCTGTCAAAAACCCAAAATAGAGATTGGCTATGGATGAAGAAATCAAATTCATTGAAAAAAATCAAACATGGAACTTGGTGGTTCTACTGTTGGAGCGAAGAAAATAGGAGTGAAATGATTTATAAAACAAAGCTAAATTAGTCTCGAGAAGTTAATAAATGCAAAGCAAGATTGGTTGTAAAAGGCTACACACAAGAGCATAGAATTGATTATACGAAAGTGTAGGCACCTGTGGCTAGAATGAATACTATGAGAATGATCATTGTTTTTACCGCCCTAAAGGTTGGAAACTGTATCAGTTAGATGCCAAATCAGCTTTTTTTTATATGGGAGTTAAAAGAATATTTTTGTTGAACAACCGGCTATGAGAAAAAGGGAAGTGAGGAGATGGTGTACAAATTCCAACCAAGTGTAACGCCCCTAATTTTCTCTAACCTAATTAGCGACGTTACCTTATACTTGCATAATCAACCGAACAAGAGTTCACGTAAGACAGTCTCAATAACGGCAATGCGTTCATTATTATAAGCAGTTCTTACCTGGGGAAATCAATAATGACAACCTAGCCTAGAAAACGATCAACATAGAACTAGAGGAAACAATTGCAATAACTATAAACTCAAAAGAATCCAACAAGGCGTCTACGACACTACAAACTCTCCTCAAGATTTTCATGGCCTTAGCATCCACCGTCAACTGTACATGGGAGCCTTGCCCTTACCTGAAAAGATAGGTAGCATGTGGCTTGAGTATTATATAAAATACCCAGTAAGTCGCCCCACTGTTGGGGTTAAGCATATAATCATTCATCAGGATACAAGCAGTCGGACACAATACACATACATGTCGCACATAATACACCTACATGAGCACAAGTGTTAAAAGAAAGAAACTAAGAGAGGGGTCTGTCTTCCATTCCTTCCCATGGTCTTAGGCCCTTACTTTGTCCGGGCAGGGGTGGATGCATGGTACTTTCCCACACATGGCCCACGTGTGTGACTGTGGGCCCACCAGGCGAGTTCGCATGCGAGCTCCCTGGGCCTGACTTGGTCGGGTATGTATGACATACAATACCGGACGCCACGGAAAAAGAGGGCCTGCATGATATCGTGGTGAACACAATATCGAATATATGTGTCCATACCATCAGCAGCATAACGGGAGAGTGCCCCCATGTACATAACCATAGCGTGCATAAGGTTTTTAAGGTTTACCTCCATGGCATTATACATACAACGTCCCATCCCCTCACCGCTTTATATAGCATAACTGGGTCAAACATCGAGTAAGCATATCATAGCATACTAGTCATCACATTCATGGTATGCGGGGTTCCCATTACAATCATGACATATCAAGCTCATAAATACAGGTAGCAAACTGTGTCACAAACATCATATACATAAACGTGACATAGCATTTCACTACAAGAAACACCTAACCTAGCATACATCAACAACACGCATGGTGCATGCAAGGGCCACAGGGCACGCACCAACATACATACATAACTAACGCCAACAGTAAGGTTACTTACCTCCTTGGCCTTGGCCGAAGTCACTCACAACGCTAACTCCGGTGCCTAACTACTTCCTATAAGATCACATGATACACTCAGAGCCAAGCCGCGAGTGCAACGAAGTCACCGACAACGTCGAGACCGATGGGCAGTAAAGGACACTGATGGCGCAGGGTTCCTGGATGTGTCTCTGGGTTGGGCCGAAAGGGAACGAGGCCCAATGGTGGTGTCCGAGCTCGTCCTGCGAGGTGCGGCCTGTGCGCTGACTGAGACGAACTCGCGGAGTGCCGAAGGGTCAACCTGCGGCCGCCGCTTCATCTTCCTCGCCCGAAAGCCTTAACAACCCTAATCAAAGAACTCGATTACTGTCACCGGTGGAATGGTCATCGTCCTTCCGTCTGTCTCTGGTGGCGCGTTTGTCCCTCCTTGCCCGACGTACCCTAGTGCCGGTTTGCTCCTATCTAAGGACTCATAGAAGTCTGAAGTCTCGAGACATTTTTGATTCCTCACCTAAACCTTTCGTCTCCCCCCTCATAGGTACGACAATGGCTCAAAAAGAAAAGACGGCTACTAAGGTGGCTAGGGCTTAACATGGGGACTTAAGGAATTAATAGCCCTCGTTGGCAAGGCATGCCTCACTAGAAATCTTGCGATTTGCGGCGAGATTTAAGGCTTTTTTTTGTTTTTTTTTTGTTTTGCCTTTTTCAAAACCCTTATCGTTACAAAAAGGCTCTCTATGGATTAAAACAAGCACCTAGAACCTGGTTTAGTTGAGTAGAATCCTACTTCATCAAGGAAGGATTCCAAAGCAGTTCCATTGAGCAGACATTCTTCATCAAGAGAAAGGGAGGATAGAAAATTGGCAAAGATGAAAATGGTGCAAAAGTAGATGTAACTTTGTATAAACAAATGGTGGGAAGTCTGATGTATCTCACAGCTACTTGTCCTGATCTCATGTTTGTTGTAAGTTTGATTAGTCGTTTTATGGAATGTCCAACACAACAACATTTTGCAGCAGCTAAAAGGGTTTTAAGGTACTGGAAAGGTACGGTAGATTTTGGTGTATTTTATAGAAAGGGAGGAGTTAGTGATTTAATTGGATTTACTAATACTGACTATGCCAGAGACATGAAAGATAGCAAGAGTAGTTAAGGCTATGTGCTTATGATGAGTGGAGAAGCAGTAGCTTGGTCTTCTCATAAGTAGTCTATAGTCATCTTATCAACCACAAAAGTTGAATTTGTTGCTGCTAGTGCCTGTGCATGTCAAGCTATTTGGATGATGAGGATACTCAAAAGAGATTGGTTACTCTCAAATACAAGGAGCAAAGCTAATGTGTGATAATACTTTAACTATTAAGTTATCCAAAAATCCAACTCTACATGGACGTTCCAAACACATAAGAGTAAGATTTCACTTAGAGATCTTACAAAAGAATGAACCGTTAATTCAATATTTTATGGTACGCGAAATCAACTTGTTGATTCGTTGACAAATCCTCTAAAATTAGAAGCAATTCAAAAGTTGCGTGAAGAACTTGGTGTGGAGAGTTTTTGTGGCTTGAACTCATTTTTTACAAAGAAGTATGAGTTAGAAGAATTTGATTATGTGAAAAATGATTAAATAAAGATAGTTTCTTGTGGACAGTGAGAGTATATTTAGGTATTTATTTTAACTATTTTTCAACCGTCAGATTCTATTTATAGTTATTTGTAAAGTATATCATCACTCAAAACTCTTGTTTAGGTTTGTGGCGGAGTGATTCTTTTGTCAAAACCTAACGAAGTATTCGTTGACTTCCCTCCTTATACTTTTAAAAATTACAAGATTTTATTGTAGGCCGGCAAGACTGAAACTCAAGTCGTTGAAGAAAGAAAACATGTTCGAGATAGTTGTGAAAAAAAAAAGTCAAAGTCAACCTAGCGGGAGACGAGAATATCGAAGAAATCTTATTCATGTGTAAAAATCATGCATGAAATTTAGGGTTTTAAGGTATGTTTCAATTGACTTTTTACCCTTTTCTTAAGAGATAAATAATACACCCAAAAGTAGGGTATGAATTTATATTTTTACTAAATATTATTTAATATTTAATAAAAGAATATAATAAATAAAAAAAATGGTCATTTTTAATAATAAATTCAAAATTTTAAAATGATAATAAAAGGAAATAATTGAATTGAAAAAAATGTTTGATTTTGGATAATGATATGTTAATATAAAATATGGTCCCGTAGCTTAGTTGGTTAGAGCGTTGGTCTTATGAGCCGAAGGTTGCGGGTTCGAACTCCGTCGGGACCAATTCATATAAATAAGTAGATCATGTTGACTAGTCAATTCATGTGTGCTTGTGAACCGTGTATAATAACGAAGTACTATAATATAATGAAACTAGTATTATATACGAATGCATTATTAGATTTTTCGACTCTAATAATAAGATCATTCGTGAATATATTAAAATACATCTATGAATCATGGGATCCGAGGCCCAATGGTAGCGTGTTTGTCTGCAGATTAGAAGGTTGTGTGTTTGATTCGTGTCGGGTTCATTCAATATTCAATATGCACTTGATAGCTAGCTCAAAAATTTGTCTCTTGTCAAGCAGAATTCAATGTTGCATCTTTTACTAGTCAACTTGAATTCGAGTTGGAATCCTTGATAGTAATGTTAGTTATATAATCATCGGATCCATGGCGCAACGGTAGCGCGTTTGACACCAGATCAGAAGGTTGCGTGTTCGTGGCAAAATGCTAGCTAACAAGTACACGTTGAATATTGAATGAACCCAAATGTGAATCGAACATGCAACCTTTTGATTTAGAGTTAGAAGCACTACCATCGCGCCACAGATAATATGATTATATAAATAACATTACTATCAATGATTCCAAAACGAATTCAGCTTTACTAGTAAAAGATGCAGCAATGAATTTAGTTTGACAAGAGTAAAACAAGTTTTTGAGCTAGGTAAACCAGTGCACATCGAATATTGAACGAACCCAAACATGCAACCTTCTGATCTGGAGTTAGACGCACAACCATTGCGCCACAGATTCCATGATTATATAACTCACATTACTAACAATGGTTCCAAAACGAATTCAGCTTGACTAGTAAAAGATGCAGCAATGAATTTAGTTTGACTCGAAAATTTTGTCTACCATTGCCACGAATCCCATGATTATATAACTATCATTACTATGAAGGGTTCCAACTCGAATTCAGCTTGTCTAGTAAAAGATGCAGCAATATTTTAAGTTTGACAAGAGCAAAACAAGTTTTTGAGAAAGCTAAACAAGTGCACATTGAATATTGAAAGAACCTAATGTGAAATCGAACATGTAACCTTCTAATCTGGAGTTAGACGAACTACCATTGCGCCACAGATCCCATGATTATATAACTAACATTACTATCAATGGTTCCAAAACGATCAAGTGCACATTGAACATTGAATGAACCCAACGTGAATCGAACACGCAATCTTCTGATCTAGAGTCAAACGCACTACCATTGCGCCACGAATCCCAAGATTATATATCTATCATCACTATCAAGGTTTCCAACTCGAATTAAGCTTGTCTAGTAAAAGATGCAGTAGTATTTTAAACTTGACAATTGTAAAACATGTTTTTTAGCAAGCAAAACAAGTGCACGTTGAATATTGTACGAACCCAATGTGAATCGAATGTGCAACCTTCTAATCATGAGTTAGACCCACTACCATTTCGCCACAGATCCCATGATTATATAAGTAACAGTACTATCAATGGTTCCAAAACGAATTCAGCTTGACTAGTAAAAGATGCAGCAATGAATTCAGATTGACAAGAGTAAAACAAAATTTTTACTTAGTTATCAAGTGCACATTCATTGAACATTGAATGAACCCGACATGAATCGAACATGCAACCTTCTGATTTGGGGTCAGACGCGCTACCATTGCGCCACGGATCCCAAGATTATATAACTATCATCACTATCAAGGTTTCCAACTCTAATTCAGCTGGTCTAGTAAAAGATGCAGTAGTATGTTCAACTTGACAAATTGTAAAACATGTTTCTGAGCAAGCTAAACAAGTGCACGTTGAATATTGTACGAACCCAATGTAAATCGAACATGCAATATTCTAATTTGGAGTTAGAAGCACTGAATTCAGATTGACAAGAGTAAAACAAAACTTTTACCTAGTTATCACAAGTGCACATTGAACATTGAATGAACCCGACGACGTGAAACGAACACGCAACCTTCTGATCTGGAGTCAGACGCGCTACCATTGCACCACGGATCCCAAGATTATATAACTATCATCACTATCAAGGTTTCCAACTCGAATTCAGCTTGTCTAGTAAAAGGTGCAACAGTATTTTAAACTTGAGAATTGTAAAGCATGTTTTAAAGCAAGCTAAACAAGTGCACGTTGAATATTGTGCGAACCCAATGTGAATCGAACATTCAACCTTCTAATTTGGAGTTAGACCCACTACCATTTCGCCACAGATCCCATGATTATATAACTAACATTACTATCGGTTCCAAAATGAATTCAGCTTGACTAGTAAAAGATGCAGCAATGAATTCAGATTGACAAGAGTAAAACAAAATTTTTACCTAGTTATCAAGTGCACATTGAACATTGAATGAACCCGATGTGAATCGAACACGCAACCTTCTGATCTGGAGTCAGACGCGCTACCATTGTGCCTTGGATCCCAAGATTATATAACTATCATCACTATCAAGGTTTCCAACTAGAATTCAGCTTGTCTAGTAAAAGATGCAGCAATATTTCCAGCTTGTCAAATTGTAAAACAGGTTTTTGAGCAAGCTAAACAAGTGCATGTTGAATATTGTACGAACCCAATGTAAATCGAACATGCAACCTTCTAATCTGGAGTTCCAAAACGAATTCAGATTAACAAGAGTAATTTTTACCTAGTTATCTCAAGTGCACATTGAACATTGAATGAACCTGACGTGAATCGAACACGCAACCTTCTAATCTAGAGTTAGACGCGCTACCATTGCACCATGGATCCCAAGGTTATATAACTATCATCACTATCAAGGTTTCCGACTCGAATTCAGCTTGTCTAGTAAAAGATGCAACAGTATTTTAAACTTGAGAATTGTAAAACATGTTTTTGAGCAAGCTAAACAAGTGCATGTTGAATCTTGTACGAACCCAATGTGAATCGAACATGCAACCTTCTAATCTAGAGTTAGACTCACTACCATTTCGCCACAGATCCCATGATTATATAACTAACAGTACTATCCATGGTTCCAAAACAAATTCAGCTTGACTAGTAAAAGATGCAGCAATGAATTCAAATTGACAAGAGTAAAACAAATTGTTTACCTAGTTATCTCAAGTGCACATTGAACATTAAATGAACTCGACGTGAATCGAACACGCAACCTTCTGACCTGGAGTCAGACGCGCTACCATTGCGCCACGGATCCCAAGATTATATAACTATCATCACTATCAAGGTTTCCAACTCGAATTCAGCTTGTCTAGTAAAAGATGCAATAGTATTTTAAACTTGAGAATTGTAAAACATGTTTTTAAGCAAGCTACACAAGTGCACGTTGAATATTTTACGAACCCAATGTGAATCGAACATGCAACCTTCTAACTTGGAGTTAGACCCACTACCATTTCGCCACAGATCCCACCAATGTGAATAGAACATGCAACCTTCTAATTTGGAGTTAGACCCACTACAATTTCGCCACAGATCCCAACCTTCTAATTTGGAGTTAGACCCACTACCATTTTGCCACAGATCCCAACCTTCTAATCTGGAGTTAGACATACTACCATTGCGCAACACATCCTATGATTATATAACTAACAGTACTATCAATGGTTCCAAAACGAATTCAGCTTGACTAGTAAAAGATGCAGCAATGAATTCAGATTGACAAGAGTAAAACAAAACTTTTACCTAGTTATCAAGTGCACATTCATTGAACATTGAATGAACTCGACATGAATCGAACACACAACCTTCTGATCTGGAGCCAGACGCACTACCATTGCGCCACGGATCCCAAGATTATATAACTATCATCACTATCAAGATTTCCAACTCGAATTCAGCTGGTCTAGTAAAAGATGCAGTAGTATGTTCAACTTGACAAATTGTATAACATGTTTCTGAGCAAGCTAAACAAGTGCACGTTGAATATTGTACGAACCCAATGTAAATCGAATATGCAACCTTCTAATCTGGAGTTAGACGCACTACCATTGCGCAACACATCCCATGATTATATAACTAAGATCAATGGTTCCAAAATGAATTCAGCTTGACTAGTAAAAGATGCTGCAATGAATTCAGATTGACAAGAGTAAAACAAAACTTTTACCTAGTTATCACAAGTGCACATTGAACATTGAATGAACCCGATGTGAATCGAACACGCAACCTTCTGATCTGGAGTCAGACGCGCTACCATTGTGCCTTGGATCCCAAGATTATATAACTATCATCACTATCAAGGTTTCCAACTAGAATTCAGCTTGTCTAGTAAAAGATGCAGCAATATTTCCAGCTTGTCAAATTGTAAAACAGGTTTTTGAGCAAGCTAAACAAGTGAAAAGATGCAGCAATATTTCCAGCTTGTCAAATTGTAAAACAGGTTTTTGAGCAAGCTAAACAAGTGCATGTTGAATATTGTACGAACCCAATGTAAATCGAACATGCAACCTTCTAATCTGGAGTTAAATGCACTACCATTGCGCAACACATCCCATGATTTTATAACGAATAGTACTATCAATGGTTTTCAAAATGAATTCAGCTTGACTAGTAAAAGATGCAGCAATGAATTCAGATTGACAAGAGTAAAACAAAACTTTTACCTAGTTATCACAAGTGCACATTGAACATTGAATGAACCCGACGTGAATCGGACACGCAACATTCTGATCTGTAGTTAGACGCGCTACCATTGCGTCACGGATCCCAAGATTATATAACTATCATCACTATCAAGGTTTCCAACTCGAATTCAGCTTGTCTAGTAAAAGATGCAAGAGTATTTTAAGCTTGTCAAATTGTAAAACAGGTTTTTGAGCAAGCTAAACAAGTGCATGTTGAATATTGTACGAACCCAATGTAAATCAAACATGCAACCTTCTAATCTAGAGTTAAACGCACTACCATTGCGCAACACATCCCATGATTATATAACTAAAAGTACTATCAATGGTTCCAAAACGAATTCAGCTTGTCTAGTAAAAGATGCAAGAGTATTTTAAACTTGAGAATTGTAAAACATGTTTTTAAGCAAGCTACACAAGTGCACGTTGAATATTGTACGAACCCAATGTAAATCGAACATGCAACCTTCTAATCTAGAGTTAAACACACTACCATTGCGCAACACATCCCATGATTATATAACTATCATTATTATCAAGGGTTCCAACTCGAATTCAGCTTGTTGAGTAAAAGATGCAGCAGTATTTAAAGCTTGACAATTGTAAAACAAGTTTTTGAGCAAGCTAAACAAGTGCCCGTTGAATATTGTACGAACCCAATGTTAATCGAACATGCAACCTTCTAATCTGGAGTTAGACGCATTACCATTGCGCAACACATCCCATGATTATATAACTAACAGTACTATCAATTGTTCCAAAACGAACTCAGCTTGACTAGTAAAAGATGCAGCAATGAATTCAGATTGACAAGAGTAAAACAAAACAACCTTCTAATCTGGAGTTACAGTACTATCAATGGTTCCAAAACGAATTCAGCTTGACTAGTAAAAGATGAAACATTGAATAAATTGACAAGAGTAAAACAAAACTAAACAACCTTCTAAACTGGAGTTAGACGCACTACCATTGCGCAACACATCCCTTGATTATATAACTAACAATACTATTAATGGTTCCAAAACGAATTCAGCTTGACTAGTAAATGAATTCGGATTGACAAGAGTAAAACAAAACTTCTACCTAGTTATCACAAGTGCACATTGAACATTGAATGAACCCGACGTGAATCGAACACGCAACCTTCTGATCTGGAGTCAGACGCGCTACCATTGCGCCACGGATCCCAAGATTATATAACTATCATCACTATCAAGGTTTCCAACTCGAATTCAGCTTGTCTAGTAAAAAATGCAGCAGTATTTTTCAGCTTGTCAAATTGCAAAACAGGTTTTTGAGCAAGCTAAACAAGCAGCAATTTATTCAGATTGACAAGAGTAAAACAAAATTTTTACCTAGTTATCAAGTGCACATTGAACATTGAATGAACCCAACGTGAATCGAAAACACAACCTTCTAATTTGGAATCAAACAGGCTACCATTGCGCCACGGATCCCAAGATTATATAATTATCATCACTATAAAGGTTTCCAACTCGAATTCAGCTTGTCTAGTAAAAGAAGCAGCAGTACGAACCCAATGTGAATCGAATATGCAACATTCAAATCTGGAGTTACACCCACTACAATTTTGCCAAAGATCCCATGATTATATTACTAATAGTACTATCAATGGTTCCAAAACGAATTCAGATTGAGAAGAGTCAAACAAAATGTTTACCTAGTTATCAAGTGCACATTCATTGAACACATTGAATGAACCCGACGTGAATCGAACACGCAACCTTTTGATCTGGAGTCAGACGCGCTACCATTGCGCCACGATTCCCGAGATTATCTAACTATCATCACTATCAAGGTTTCCAACTTGAATTCAGCTGGTTTAGTAAAAGATGCAGTAGTATGTTCAACTTGACAAATTGTAAAACATGTTTCTGAGCAAGCTAAACAAGTGCACGTTGAATATTGTACGAACCCAATGTAAATCGAACATGCAACCTTCTAATCT
>NW_019268556.1:951521-970751 GCF_002738365.1 Cucurbita moschata | reverse complement strand
ACAAGTGCACGTTGAATATTGTACGAACCCAATGTAAATCGAACATGCAACCTTCTAATCTAGAGTTAAACACACTACCATTGCGCAACACATCCCATGATTATATAACTATCATTATTATCAAGGGTTCCAACTCGAATTCAGCTTGTTGAGTAAAAGATGCAGCAGTATTTAAAGCTTGACAATTGTAAAACAAGTTTTTGAGCAAGCTAAACAAGTGCCCGTTGAATATTGTACGAACCCAATGTTAATCGAACATGCAACCTTCTAATCTGGAGTTAGACGCATTACCATTGCGCAACACATCCCATGATTATATAACTAACAGTACTATCAATTGTTCCAAAACGAACTCAGCTTGACTAGTAAAAGATGCAGCAATGAATTCAGATTGACAAGAGTAAAACAAAACAACCTTCTAATCTGGAGTTACAGTACTATCAATGGTTCCAAAACGAATTCAGCTTGACTAGTAAAAGATGAAACATTGAATAAATTGACAAGAGTAAAACAAAACTAAACAACCTTCTAAACTGGAGTTAGACGCACTACCATTGCGCAACACATCCCTTGATTATATAACTAACAATACTATTAATGGTTCCAAAACGAATTCAGCTTGACTAGTAAATGAATTCGGATTGACAAGAGTAAAACAAAACTTCTACCTAGTTATCACAAGTGCACATTGAACATTGAATGAACCCGACGTGAATCGAACACGCAACCTTCTGATCTGGAGTCAGACGCGCTACCATTGCGCCACGGATCCCAAGATTATATAACTATCATCACTATCAAGGTTTCCAACTCGAATTCAGCTTGTCTAGTAAAAAATGCAGCAGTATTTTTCAGCTTGTCAAATTGCAAAACAGGTTTTTGAGCAAGCTAAACAAGCAGCAATTTATTCAGATTGACAAGAGTAAAACAAAATTTTTACCTAGTTATCAAGTGCACATTGAACATTGAATGAACCCAACGTGAATCGAAAACACAACCTTCTAATTTGGAATCAAACAGGCTACCATTGCGCCACGGATCCCAAGATTATATAATTATCATCACTATAAAGGTTTCCAACTCGAATTCAGCTTGTCTAGTAAAAGAAGCAGCAGTACGAACCCAATGTGAATCGAATATGCAACATTCAAATCTGGAGTTACACCCACTACAATTTTGCCAAAGATCCCATGATTATATTACTAATAGTACTATCAATGGTTCCAAAACGAATTCAGATTGAGAAGAGTCAAACAAAATGTTTACCTAGTTATCAAGTGCACATTCATTGAACACATTGAATGAACCCGACGTGAATCGAACACGCAACCTTTTGATCTGGAGTCAGACGCGCTACCATTGCGCCACGATTCCCGAGATTATCTAACTATCATCACTATCAAGGTTTCCAACTTGAATTCAGCTGGTTTAGTAAAAGATGCAGTAGTATGTTCAACTTGACAAATTGTAAAACATGTTTCTGAGCAAGCTAAACAAGTGCACGTTGAATATTGTACGAACCCAATGTAAATCGAACATGCAACCTTCTAATCTGGAGTTAGACGCACTACCATTGCGCAACACATCCCATGATTATATAACTAATAGTACTATCAATGGTTCCAAAACGAATTCAGCTTGACTAGTAAAAGATGCAGCAATGAATTCAGATTGACAAGAGTAAAACAAAATTTTAACCTAGTTATCATCAAGTGCACATTGAACATTGAATGAACCCGACGTGAATCGCACACGCAACCTTCTGATCTGAAGTTAGACGCGCTACCATTCCGCCACGGATCCCAAGATTATATAACTGTCATCACTATCAAGGTTTCCAATTCGAATTCAGCTTGTGTAGTCAAAGATGCAGCAGTATTTTCAGCTTGTCAAATTGTAAAACAAGTTTTTGAGCAATCTAAACAAGTGCACGTTGAATATTGTACAAACTCAATGTGAATCGAACATGCAACCTTCTAATCTGGAGTTAAACACACTACCATTGCGCAACACATCCCATGATTATATAACTAACATTACTATCAATGGTTCCAAAACGAATTCAGATTGACAAGAGTAAAACAAAATTTTAAACTAATTATCAAGTGCACATTGAACATTGAATGAACCCAACGTGAATCGGAAACGCAACCTTCTGATCTGGAATCAAACGCGCCACGGATCCCAAGATTATATAACTATCATCACTATCAAGGTTTCAACCTCGAATTCAGCTTGTCTAGTAAAAGATGCAGCAGTATTTTAAACTTGACAATTGAAAAACATGTTTTTGAGCAAGCTTAACACAACAAGTGCACGTTGAATCTTGTACGAACCCAAATGTGAATCGAACATGCAACCTTCTAATCTGGAGTTAGACTCACTACCATTTCGCCACAGATCCCATGATTATATAACTAACAGTACTATCCATGGTTCTAAAACGAATTCAGCTTGACTAGTAAAAGATGCAGCTTGACAAGAGTAAAACAAATTTTTTACCTAGTAATCTCAAGTGCACATTGAACATTGAATGAACTTGACGTGAATCGAACACGCAACCTTCAGATCTGGAGTCAAACGCGCTACCATTGCGCCACGGATCCCGAGATTATATAACTATCCTCACTATCAAGGTTTCCAACTCGAATTCAGCTTGTCTAGTAAAAGATGCAGCATTGAATTCAGATTGACAAGAGTAAAACAAAATTTTTACTTAGTTATCAAGTGCACATTGAACAGTGAATGAACCCGACGTGAATCGAACACGCAACCTTCTGATCTGGAGTCAGACGCGCTACCATTGCGCCACGAATCCCAAGATTATATAAGTATCATAACTATCAAGGTTTCCAACTCGAATTTAGCTTGTCTAGTAAAAGATGCAGATGTATTTTCAGCTTGAGAATTGTAAAACATGTTTTTTTGCAAGCTAAACAAGTGCACGTTGAATCTTGTACGAACCAAATGTGAATCGAACATGCAACCTTCTAATCTAGAGTTAGACTCACTACCATTTCGCCACAGATCCCATGATTATATAACTAACAGTACTATCAATGGTTCCAAAACGAATTCAGATTGACAAGAGTAAAACAAAATTTGTACCTAGTTATCAAGTGCACATTGAACATTGAATATACCCGACGTGAATCGAACACGCAACCTTCTGATCTGGAGTCAGACGCGCTAGCAATGCGCCACGAATCCCAAGATTATATAACTATCATCACTATCAAGGTTTCCAACTCTAATTCAGCTGGTCTAGTAAAAGATGCAGTAGTATGATCAACTTGACAAATTGTAAAACATGTTTCTAAGCAAGCTAAACAAGTGCACGTTGAATATTGTACGAACCCAATGTAAATCGAACATGCAAACTTCTAATCTGGAGTTAGATGCACTACTATTGCGCAACATATCCCATGATTATATAACTAACAGTACTATCAATGGTTCCAAAACGAATTCAGCTTGACTAGTAAAAAATGCAGCAATGAATTCAGATTGACAAGAGTAAAACAAAACTTTTACCTAGTTATCACAAGTGCACATTGAATGAACACGACGTGAATCGAACACGCAACCTTCTAATCTTGAGTTAGACGCGCTACCATTGCGCCATGGATCCCAAGATTATATTACTATCATCACTATCAAGGTTTCCAACTCGAATTCAGCTTGTCTAGTAAAAGATGCAGCAGTATTTTCAGCTTGTCAAATTGTAAAACAGGTTTTTGAGAAAGCTAAACAAGTGCACGTTGAATATTCTACGAACCCAATGTGAATCGAACATGCAACCTTCTAATCTAGAGTTAAACGCACTACCATTGCGCAACACATCCCATGATTATATAACTAACATTACTATCAATGGTTCCGAAACGAATTCAGGTTGACTAGTAAAAGATGCAGCAATGAATTCAGATTGACAAGAGTAAAACAAAAATTTTACCTAGTTATGAAGTGCACATTGAACATTGAATGAACCCCACGTGAATCGAAAACGCAACCTTTTGATCTCTAATAATACGCGCTACCATTGCGCCACGGATCCCAAGATCATATAACTATCATCACTATCAAGGTTTCCAACTCGAATTCAGCTTGTCTAGTAAAAGATGCAGCAGTATTTTAAACTTGACAACTGTAAAACATGTTTTTGAGCAAGCTTAACAAGTGCACATTGAATATTGTATGAACCCAGTGTGAATCGAATATGCAACCTTCTAATATGGAGTTACACCCACTACAATTTTGCCAAAGAAACCATGATTATATAACTAATAGTACTATCAATGGTTCCAAAACCCAATGTGAATCGAATATGCAACCTTCTGATCTGGAGTTACACCCACTACAATTTTGCCAAAGATCCCATGATTATATAACTAATAGTACTATCAATGGTTCCAAAACAAATTCAGATTGACAAGAGTACAAACAAATTTTTACCGTGAATCGAACACGCAACCTTATAATCTAGAGTCGACGCGCTACATTGCGCCACAAATCCCAAGATTATATAACTATCATCACTACCAAGGTTTCCGACTCGAATTCAGCTTGTCTAGTAAAAGATGCAACAGTATTTTAAACTTGAGAATTGTAAATCATGTTTTTGAGCAACCTAAACAAGTGCTTGTTGAATGTTGTACGAACCCAATGTGAATCGAACATGCAACCTTCTAATCTGGAGTTAGACCCACTACCATTTCGCCACAGATCCCATGATTATATAACTAACCTTCTAATCTGGAGTTAGACCCACTACCATTTCGCCACAGATCCCATGATTATATAACTAACAGTAATATCAATGGTTTCAAAACGAATTCAGATTGACTAGTAAAAGATGCAGCAATGAATTCATATTGACAAGAGTAAAACAGAATTTTTACCTAGTTATCTCAAGTGCACATTGAACATTGAATGAACCCAACGTGAATCGAATGCAACCTTCTGATCTGGAGCCAGACGCGCTACCATTGCGCCACCAAGAGTAAAACAAAATTTTTACCTATTTATCTCAAGTGCACATTGAACATTGAATGAACCCGACGTGAATCGAACGCAACCTTCTGATCTGGAGTCAAACGCGCTACCATTGCGCCACCGATCCCGAGATTATATAACTATCATCACTATCAAGGTTTCCAACTCGAATTCAGCTTGTCTAGTAAAAGATGCAACAGTATTTTAAACTTGAGAATTTTAAAACATGTTTTTGAGCAAGATAAACAAGTGCACGTTCAATATCGTACGAACTCAATGTGAATCGAACTTGCATCCTTCTAATCTAGAGTTAGACCCACTACCATTTCGCCACAGATCCCATGATTAGATAACTAACAGTAATATCAATGGTTCCGAAACGAATTCAGATTGACTAGTAAAAGATGCAGCAGTACTTCAAACTTGAAAATTTTGAAACATGTTTTTGAGCAAGCTAAACAAGTGCACGTTGAATATTGTACGAACCCAATGGGAATCCAACATGCAACCTTCTAACCTGGAGTTAAACGCAATACCATTGCGCAACACATCCCATGATTATATAACTAACATTACTATCAATGGTTTTTCGAACATGCAACCTTCTAATCTGAAGTTAACCGCAATACCATTGGACATTAAACATTGAATGAACCCAACGTGATTCGAAAACGCAACCTTCTGATCTGAATGAAACGTACTACCATTGCGCCACGGATCCCAAGATTATATAACTATCATCACTATCAAGGTTTCCAACTCGAATTCAGCTTGTCTAGTAAAAGATGCAACGGTATTTTAAACTTGAGAATTGTAAAACATGTTTTAAAGCAAGCTAAACAAGTGCACGTTGAATATTGTGCAAACCCAATGTGAATCGAACATGCAACCTTCTAATTTGGAGTTAGACCCACTACCATTTCGCCACAGATCCCATGATTATATAACTAATAGTACTATCAATGGTTCCAAAACGAATTCAGATTGACTAGTAAAAGATGCAGCAATGAATTCAGATTGACAAGAGTAAAACAAAATTTTTACCTAGTTATCAAGTGCACATTGAACATTGAATGAACCCAACGTAAAGCGAAAACGCAACCTTCTTATCTCGAATCAAACGCGCTACCATTGCGCCACGGATCCCAAGATTATATAACTATCATCACTATCAAGGTTTCCAACTCGAATTCAGCTTGTCTAGTAAAAGATGCAACGGTATTTTAAACTTGAGAATTGTAAAACATGTTTTAAAGCAAGCTAAACAAGTGCACGTTGAATATTGTGCAAACCCAATGTGAATCGAACATGCAACCTTCTAATTTGGAGTTAGACCCACTACCATTTCGCCACAGATCCCATGATTATATAACTAATAGTACTATCAATGGTTCCAAAACGAATTCAGATTGACTAGTAAAAGATGCAGCAATGAATTCAGATTGACAAGAGTAAAACAAAATTTTTACCTAGTTATCAAGTGCACATTGAACATTGAATGAACCCAACGTAAAGCGAAAACGCAACCTTCTTATCTCGAATCAAACGCGCTACCATTGCGCCACGGATCCCAAGATTATATAACTATCATCACTATCAAGGTTTCCAACTCGAATTCAGCTTGTCTAGTAAAAGATGAAACAGTATTTTAAACTTGAGAATTGTAAAACATGTTTTAAAGCAAGCTAACCAAGTGCACGTTGAATATTATGCGAACCCAATGTGAATCGAACATGCAACCTTCTAATTTGGAGTTAGACCCACTACCATTTCGCCACAAATCCCATGATTATATAACTAACAGTACTATCAATGGTTCCAAAATGAATTCAGCTTGACTAGTAGAAAATGCAGCACTGAATTCAGATTGACAAGAGTAAAAAAAAAAATTTCACTAGTTATCCAAGTGCACATTGAACATTGAATGAACACGTGAATCGAATATGCAACCATCTAATCTGGAGTCAACGCGCTACCATTGCGCCACGGATCTCGAGATTATATAACTATCATCACTATCAAGGTTTCCAACTCGAATTCAGCTTGTCTAGTAAAAGATGCAATAGTATTTTAAACTTGAGAATTGTAAAACATGTTTTTGAGCAAGCTAAACAAGTGGACGTTGAATATTGTACAAACCCAATGTGAATTGAACATGCAACCTTGGAGTTAGACCCACTACCATTTCGCCACAAATCCCATGATTATATAACTAACAGTACTATAAATGGTTCCAAAAGGAATTCAGCTTGACTAGTAAAAGATGCAGCAATGAATTCAGATTGACAAAAGTAAAACAAAACTTTAACCTAGTTATCATCTAGTAAAAGATGCAGCAATGAATTCAGATTGACAAAAGTAAAACAAAACTTTAACCTAGTTATCATCAAGTGCACATTGAACATTGAATGAACCCGACGTGAATCGAACACGCAACCTTCTGATCTCGAGTCAGACGCGCTACCATTGCGCCACGGATCCCAAGATTATATAACTATCATCACTATCAAAGTTTCCAACTCGAATTCAGCTCGTCTAGTAAAAGATGCAGCAATGAATTCAGATTGACAAGAGTAAAACAAAACTTTAACCTAGTTATCATCAAGTGCACATTGAACATTGAATGAACCCGACGTGAATCGAACACGCAACCTTCTGATCTGGAGTCAGACGCGCTACCATTGCGCCACGGATCCCAAGATTATATAACTATCATCACTATCAAAGTTTCCAACTCGAATTCAGCTCGTCTAGTAAAAGATGCAGCAATGAATTCAGATTGACAAGAGTAAAACAAAACTTTTACCTAGTTATCACAAGTGCACATTGAATGAACTCGATATGAATCAAACACGCAACCTTCTGATCTGGAGTCAAACGTGCTACCATTGCGCCACGGATCCCAACATTATATAACTATCATCACCATCAAAATCACCATCAAAGTTTCCAACTCGAATTTAACTGGTCTAGTAAAAGATGCAGTAGTATGTTCAGCTTGACAAATTGTAAAACATGTTTCTGAGCAAGCCTGGTCTAGTAAAAGATGCAGTAGTATGTTCAGCTTGACAAATTGTAAAACATGTTTCTGAGCAAGCTAAACAAGTGCATGTTGAATATTGTACGAACCCAATGTGAATCGAACATGCAACCTTCTATTCTGGAGTTAGACGCACTACCATTGCGCAACACATCCCATGATTATATAACTAACAGTACTATAAATGGTTCCAAAACGAATTCAGCTTGACTAGTAAAAGATGCAGCAATGAATTCAGATTGACAAGAGTAAAACAAAACTTTAACCTAGTTATCATCAAGTGCACATTGAACATTGAATGAACCCGACGTGAATCGAACACGCAACCTTCTGATCTGGAGTCAGACGCGCTACCATTGCGCCACGGATCCCGAGATTATAGAACTATCATCACTATCAAGGTTTCCAACTCGAATTCAGCTGGTCTAGTAAAAGATGCAGTAGTAAGTTCACCTTGACAAATGGTAAAACATGTTTCTGAGCAAGCTAAACAAGTGCATGTTGAACATTGAATGAACTCAACGTGAATCGAACACGCAACCATTTGATCTGGAGTCAGACACGCTACCATTGCGCCACGGATCCCGAGATTATATAACTATCATCACTATCAATGTTTCCAACTCGAATTCAGCTTGTCTAGTAAAAGATTCAACAGTATTTTAAACATGAGAATTGTAAAACATGTTTTTGAGCAAGCTAAACAAGTGCACGTTAAATATTGTACGAACCCAATGTGAATCAAACATGCAACCTTCTAATCTGGAGTTAGACCCACTACCATTTCGCCACAGATCCCATGATTATATAACTAATAGTACTATCAATGGTTCCAAAACGAATTCAGCTTGACTAGTAAAAGATGCAGCAACAAATTGACAAGAGTAAAACAAAATTTTTACCTAGTTATCATCAAGTGCACATTGAACATTGAATGAACCCGACGAATCAAACACGCAACCTTCTGATCTGGAGTCAAACGCGCTACCATTGCGCCACGGATCCCAAGATTATATAAGTACCATTGCGCCACGGATCCCAAGATTATATAACTAAAATCATTATCAAGGTTTCCAACTCGAATTCAGCTGGTCTAGTAAAAGATGCAGTAGTATGTTCAGCTTGACAAATTGTAAAACATGTTTCTAAGAAAGCTAAACAAGTGCACGTTGAATATTGTACGAACTCAATGTGAATCGAACATGCAACCTTCTAATCTAGAGTTAGACCCACTACCATTTCGCCACAGATCCCATGATTATATAACTAACACTACCATCAATGGTTCCAAAATGAATTCAGCTTGACTTGTAAAAGATGCAGCAATGAATTCAAATTGATAAGAGTAAAACAAATTTTTTACCTAGTTATCATCAAGTGCACATTGAACATTATATGAACCCGACGTGAATCGAACACGCAACCTTCTAATCTGGAGTCAGACGCGCTACAGTTGCGCCACGGATCCCAAGATTATATAACTATCATCACTATCAAAGTTTCCAACTCGAATTCAGCTGGTCTAGTAAAAGATGCAGTAGTATGTTCAGCTAGACAAATTGTAAAACATGTTTCTGAGCAAGCTAAACAAGTGCACGTTGAATATTGTATGAACCCAATGTGAATCGAACATGCAACCTTCTAATCTGGAATTAGACGCACTACCATTGCGCAACACATCCTATGATTATATAACTAACAGTACTATCAATGGTTCCAAAACGAATTCATCGAGACTAGTAAAAGATGCAGCAATGAATTCAGATTGACAAGAGTAAAACAAAACTTTTACCTAGTTATCACAAGTGCACATTGAACATTGAATGAACCCGACGTCAAGAGTAAAACAAAACTTTTACCTAGTTATCACAAGTGCACATTGAACATTGAATGAACCCGACGTGAATCGAACACGCAACCTTCTGATCTGGAGTCAGACGCGCTACCATTGCGCCACGGATCCTAAGATTACATAACTATCATCACTATAAAGGTCTCCAACTCGAATTCAGCTTGTCTAGTAAAAGATGCAACAGTATTTTAAACTTGAGAATTGTAAAACATGTTTTTGATAGAGCTAAACAAGTGCACGTTGATTATTGTACGAACCCAATGTGAATCGACCATGCAACCTTCTCATCTGGAGTTAGACCCACTACCATTTCGCCACAGATCCCATGATTATATAACTAATAGTACTATCAATGGTTCCAAAACGAATTCAGATTGACAAGAGTAAAACAAAACTTTTACCCTAGTTATCACAAGTGCACATTGAACATTGAATGAACCCGACGTGAATCGAACACGCAACCTTCTGACCTGGAGTCCGACGCACTACCATTGCGCCACGGATCCCAAGATAATATAACTATCATCACTATAAAGGTCTCCAACTCGAATTCAGCTTGTCTAGTAAAAGATGCAACAGTATTTTAAACTTGAGAATTGTAAAACATGTTTTTGATAGAGCTAAACAAGTGCACGTTGATTATTGTACGAACCCAATGTGAATCGACCATGCAACCTTCTCATCTGGAGTTAGACCCACTACTATTTCGCCACAGATCCCATGATTATATAACTAATAGTACTATCAATGGTTCCAAAACGAATTCAGATTGACAAGAGTAAAACAAAACTTTTACCCTAGTTATCACAAGTGCACATTGAACATTGAATGAACCCGACGTGAATCGAACACGCAACCTTCTGATCTGGAGTCAGACGCACTACCATTGCGCCACGGATCCCAAGATTATATAACTATCATCACTATAAAGGTCTCCAACTCGAATTCAGCTTGTCTAGTAAAAGATGCAACAGTATTTTAAACTTGAGAATTGTAAAACATGTTTTTGATAGAGCTAAACAAGTGCACGTTGATTATTGTACGAACCCAATGTGAATCGACCATGCAACCTTCTCATCTGGAGTTAGACCCACTACCATTTCGCCACAGATCCCATGATTATATAACTAATAGTACTATCAATGGTTCCAAAACGAATTCAGATTGACAAGAGTAAAACAAAACTTTTACCCTAGTTATCACAAGTGCACATTGAACATTGAATGAACCCGACGTGAATCGAACACGCAACCTTCTGATCTGGAGTCAGACGCACTACCATTGCGCCACGGATCCTGAGATTATATAACTATCATCACTATAAAGGTCTCCAACTCGAATTCAGCTTGTCTAATAAAAGATGCAACAGTATTTTAAACTTGAGAATTGTAAAACATGTTTTTGATCAAGCTAAACAAGTGCACGTTGATTATTGTACGAACCCAATGTGAATCGACCATGCAACCTTCTCATCTAGCTAAACAAGTGCACGTTGATTATTGTACGAACCCAATGTGAATCGACCATGCAACCTTCTCATCTGGAGTTAGACCCACTACCATTTCGCCACAGATCCCATGATTATATAATTAATAGTACTATCAATGGTTCCAAAACGAATTCAGCTTGACTAGTAAAACATGCAGCAATGAATTCAGATTGACAAGAGTAAAACAAAATTTTTACCTAGTTATCTCAAGTGCACATTGAACATTGAATGAACCCGACGTGAATCGAACACGCAACCTTCTAATCTGGAGTCAGACGCGCTACCATTGCGCCACAGATCCCAAGATTATATAACTATCATCACTATCAAAGTTTCCAACTGGAATTCAGCTGGTCTAGTAAAAGATGCAGTAGTATGTTGAGCTTGACAAATTGTAAAACATGTTTCTGAGCCAGCTAAACAAGTGCACGTTGAATATTGTACGAACCCAATGTGAATCGAACATGCAATCTTCTATCTGGAGTTAGACGCACTACCATTGCACAACACATGAATCGAACATGCAATCTTCTATCTGGAGTTAGACGCACTACCATTGCACAACACATCCCATGATTATATAACTAACAGTATTATCAATGGTTCCAAAACGAATTCAGCTTGACTAGTAAAAGATGCAGCAATGAATTCAGATTGACAAGAGTAAAACAAAACTTTTACCTTGTTATCACAAGTGCACATTGAATATTGAATGAACCCGACGTGAATCGAACACGCAACCTTCTGATCTGGAGTCAGACGCGCTACCATTGCGCCACGGATCCCGAGATTATAGAACTATCATCACTATCAAGGTTTCCAACTCGAATTCAGCTTGTCTAGTAAAAGATTCAACAGTATTTTAAACATGAGAATTGTAAAACATGTTTTTGAGCAAGCTAAACAAGTGCACGTTGAATATTGTACGAACCCAATGTGAATCAAACATGCAACCTTCTAATCTGGAGTTACATCCACTACCGTCACAGATCCCATGATTATATAACTAACAGTACTATCAATGGTTCCAAAACGAATTCAGATTGACAAGAGTTAAACAAAATTTGTACCTAGTTATCAAGTGCACAATGAACATTGAATGAACCCGACGTGAATCAAACACGCAACCTTTTACTCTGGAGATAGACACGCTACCATTGCGCTACGGATCCAAAGATTATATAACTATCATCACTATCAAGGTTTCCAACTCTATTAAGCTTGTCTAGTAAAAGATGCAGCAGTATTTTAAACTTACATTTGTAAACATGTTTTTGAGCAAGCTAAACAAGTGCCCGTTGAATATTATACGAACCCAATGTGAATTGAACATGCATCCTTCTAATCTGGAGTTAGACCCACTACAATTTCGCCACAGATCCCATGATTATATAACTAATAGTACTATCAATGGTTCCAAAACGAATTCAGCTTGACTAGTAAAAGATGCAGCAATGAATTCAAATTGACATGAGTAAAACAAATTTTTTACCTAGTTATCATCAAGTGCACATTGAACAATGGATGAACCCGACGTGAATCGAACACGCAACCTTCTGATCTGGAGTCAGACGTGCTACCATTGCGCCACGGATCCCAAGATTATATAACTATCATCACTATCAAAGTTTCCAACTCGAATTCAGCTGGTCTAGTAATAGATGCAGTAGTATGTTGAGCTTGACAAATTGTAAAACATGTTTCTTAGCCCGCTAAACAAGTGCACGTTGAATATTGTATGAACCCAATGTGAATCGAACATGCAACCTTCTATCTGGAGTTAGACGCACTACCATTGCACAACACATCCCATGATTATATAACTAAAATACTATCAATGGTTCCAAAACGAATTCAGCTTGACTAGTAAACGATGCAACAATGAATTCAGATTGAGAAGAGTAAAACAAAACTTTTACCTAGTTATCACAAGTGCACATTGAACATTGAATGAACCCGACGTGAATCGAACACGCAACCTTCTGATCTGGAGTCAGACGCGCTACCATTCCGCCACGGATCCCGAGATTATATAACTATCATCACTATCAAGGTTTCCAACTCGAATTCAGCTTGTCTAGTAAAAGATTCAACAGTATTTTAAACATGAGAATTGTAAAACATGTTTTTGAGCAAGCTAAACAAGTGCACGTTGAATATTGTACGAACCCAATGTGAATCAAACATGCAACCTTCTAATCTGGAGTTACATCCACTACCGTCACAGATCCCATGATTATATAACTAACAGTACTATCAATGGTTCCAAAACGAATTCAGATTGACAAGAGTAAAAGAAAATTTGTACCTAGTTATCAAGTGCACAATGAACATTGAATGAACCCGACGTGAATCAAACACGCAACCTTTTAATCTCGAGTTAGACACGCTACCATTGCGCCACGGATCCAAAGATTATATAACTATCATCACTATCAAGGTTTCCAACTCTATTAAGCTTGTCTAGTAAAAGATGCAGCAGTATTTTAAACTTGACATTTGTAAACATGTTTTTGAGCAAGCTAAACAAGTGCCCGTTGAATATTATACGAACCCAATGTGAATTGAACATGCATCCTTCTAATCTGGAGTTAGACCCACTACCATTTCGCCATAGATCCCATGATTATATAACTAATAGTACTATCAATGGTTCCAAAACGAATTCAGCTTGACTAGTAAAAGATGCAGCAATGAATTAAAATTGACAAGAGTAAAACAAATTTTTTACCTAGTTATCATCAAATGCACATTGAATAATGGATGAACCCGACATGAATCGAACACGCAACCTTCTGATCTGGAGTCAGACGTGCTACCATTTTGCCATAGATCCCAAGATTATATAACTATCATCACTATCAAGGTTTCCAACTCGAATTCAGCTTGTCTAGTAAAAGATGCAACAGTACTTGAAAAACATGTTTTTGAGCAAGCTAAACAAGTGCACATTGAATATTGTACGAACCCAATGTGAATTGAACATGCAACCTTCTAATCTGGAGTTAGACCCACTACCATTTCACCACAAATCCCATGATTATAGAACTAACAGTAATATCAATGGTTCCAAAACGAATTCAGCTTGACAAGAGTAAAACAAAACTTATACCTAGTTATCACAAGTGCACATTGAATGAACTCGACGTGAATCGAACGCGCAACCTTCTGATCTGGAGTCAAACGTGCAACCATTGCGCCACGGATCCCAAGATTATATAACTATCATCACCATCAAAATCACCATTAAAGTTTCCAACTCGAATTTAGCTGGTCTAGTAAAAGATGCAGTAGTATGTTCAGCTTGACAAATTGTAAAACATGTTTCTGAGCAAGCCTGGTCTAGTAAAAGATGCAGTAGTATGTTCAGCTTGACAAATTGTAAAACATGTTTCTGAGCAAGCTAAACAAGTGCATGTTGAATATTGTACGAACCCAATGTGAATCGAACATGCAACCTTCTAATCTGGAGTTAGACGCACTACCATTGCGCAACACATCCCATGATTATATAACTAACAGTACTATAAATGGTTCCAAAACGAATTCAGCTTGACTAGTAAAAGATGCAGCAATGAATTCAGATTGACAAGAGTAAAACAAAACTTTAACCTAGTTATCATCAAGTGCACATTGAACATTGAATGAACCCGACGTGAATCGAACACGCAACCTTCTGATCTGGAGTCAGACGTGCTACCATTGCGCCACGGATCCCAAGATTATATAACTAAAATCACAATCAAGGTTTCCAACTCGAATTCAGCTGGTCTAGTAAAAGATGCAGTAGTATGTTCACCTTGACAAATGGTAAAACATGTTTCTGAGCAAGCTAAATAAGTGCACGTTGAATATTGTACGAACCCAATGTGAATCGAACATGCAACCTTCTAATCTTGAGTTAGACCCACTATCATTTCGCCACAGATCCCATGATTATATAACTAACAGTAATATCAATGGTTCCAAAACGAATTCAGCTTGACTAGTAAAAGATGCAGAAATGAATTCAGATTGACAAGAGTAAAACAAAACTTTTACCTAGTTATCTCAAGTGCACGTTGAACATTGAATGAACCCGACGTGAATCGAACACGCAACCATCTGATCTGGAGTCAGACACGCTACCATAGCGCCACGGATCCCGAGATTATATAACTATCATCACTATCAAGGTTTCCAACTCGAATTCAGCTTGTCTAGTAAAAGATGCAACAGTACTTTAAACTTGAAAATTGTAAAACATGTTTTTGAGCAAGCTAAACAAGTGCACATTGAATATTGTACGAACCCAATGTGAATCGAACATGCAACCTTCTAATTTGGAGTTAGACCCACTACCATTTCACAACAAATCCCATGATTATAGAACAAACAGTAATATCAATGGTTCCAAAACGAATTCAGCTTGACTAGTAAAAGATGCAGCAATGAATTCAGATTGACAAGAGTAAAACAAAACTTATACCTAGTTATCACAAGTGCACATTGAATGAACTCGACGTGTCCCCTTCTCATCTAGAGTCAAACGTGCTACCATTGCGCCACGGATCCAAAGATTATATAACTAGCATCACTATCAAAATCACCATCAAAGTTTCCAACTGGAATTTAGCTGGTCTAGTAAAAGATGCAGTAGTATGTTCAGCTTGACAAATTGTAAAACATGTTTCTGAGCAAGCTAAACAAGTGCATGTTGAATATTGTACGAACCTAATGTGAATTGAACATGCAACCTTCTAATCTGGAGTTAGATGCACTACCATTGCGCAACACATCCCATGATTATATAACTAACAGTACTATAAATGGTTCCAAAACGAATTCAGCTTGACTAGTAAAAGATGCAGCAATGAATTCAGATTGACAAGAGTAAAACAAAACTTTAACCTAGTTATCATCAAGTGCACATTGAACATTGAATGAACCCGACGTGAATCGAACACGCAACCTTCTGATCTGGAGTCAGACGCGCTACCATTGCGCCACGGATCCCGAGATTATATAACTATCATCACTATAAAGGTCTCCAACTCGAATTCAGCTTGTCTAGTAAAAGATGCAACAGTATTTTAAACTTGAGAATTGTAAAACATGTTTTTGATCAAGCTAAACAAGTTCACATTGATTATTGTACGAACCCAATGTGAATCGACCATGCAACCTTCTCATCTAGAGTTAGACCCACTACCATTTCGCCACAGATCCCATGATTATATAACTAATAGTACTATCAATGGTTCGAAAACGAATTTAGCTTGACTAGTAAAACATGCAGCAATGAATTCAGATCGACAAGAGTAAAACAAAATTTTTACCTAGTTATCTCAAGTGCACTTTGAACATTGAATGAACCCGACGTGAATCGAACACGCAACCTTCTGATCTGGAGTCAGACGCGCTACCATTGCGCCACGGATCCCAAAATTATATAACTATCATCACTAACAAAGTTTCCAACTCGAATTCAGCTGGTCTAGTAAAAGATGCAGTAGTATGTTGAGCTTGACAAATTGTAAAACATGTTTCTCAGCCAGCTAAACAAGTGCACGTTGAATATTGTACGAACCCAATGTGAATCGAACATGCAATCTTCTATCTGGAGTTAGACGCACTACCATTGCACAACACATCCCATGATTATATAACTAACAGTACTATCAATGGTTCCAAAACGAATTCAGCTAGACTAGTAAAACATGCATCAATGAATTCAGATTGACAAGAGTAAAACAAAATTTGTACCTAGTTATCAAGTGCACATTTAACATTGAATGAACCCGACGTGAATCAAACACGCAACCTTTTGATTTTGATCTGGAGTTAGACACGCTACCATTGCGCCACGGATCCCAAGATTATATAACTATCATCACTATCAAGGTTTCCAACTCTATTCAGCTTGTCTAGTAAAAGATGCAGCAGTATTTTAAACTTGACATTTGTAAAACATGTTTTTGAGCAAGCTAAACAGTGCCCGTTGAATATTATACGAACCCAATGTGAATCGAACATGCAACCTTCTAATCTGGAGTTAGACCCACTACCATTTCGCCACAGATCCCATGATTATATAACTAACAGTACTATCAATGATTCCAAAACGAATTCAGCTTGACTAGTAAAAGATGCAGCAATGAATTCAGATTGACAAGAGTAAAACAAAAGAGTAAAACAAAACTTTTACCTAGTTATCACAAGTGCACATTGAACATTGAATGAACCCGACGTGAATCGAACACGCAACCTTCTGATCTGGAGTCAGACGCGCTACCATTGCGCCACAGATCCCAAGATTATATCACTATCATCACTATCAAAGTTTCCAACTCGAATTCAGCTGGTCTAGTAAAAGATGCAGTAGTATGTTCAGCTTGACAAATGGTAAAACATGTTTCTGAGAAAGCTAAACAAATGAACGTTGAATATTAGACAAATCCAATGTGAATCGAACATGCAACCTTCTAATCTGGAGTTAGACGCACTACCATTGCGCAACACATCCCATGATTATATAACTAACAGTACTATCAATGGTTCCAAAACCAATTCAGCTTGACTAGTAAAAGATGCAACAATGAATTCAGATTGACAAGAGTAAAACAAAACTTTTACCTAGTTATCACAAGTGCACATTGAACATTGAATGAACCCGACGTGAATCGAACACGCAACCTTCTGATATGGAGTTAGACGCGCTACCATTGCGCCACAGATCCCAAGATTATATAACTATCATCACTATCAAAGTTTCCAACTTGAATTCAGCTGGTCTAGTAAAAGATGCAGTAGTATGTTGAGCTTGTCAAATTGTAAAACATGTTTCTGAGCAAGCTAAACAAGTGCACGTTGAATATTGAAGGAACCCAATGTGAATCGAACATGCAACCTTCTAATCTGGAGTTAGACGCACTACCATTGCGCATCACATCCCATGATTATATAACTAACAGTACTATTAATGGTTCCAAAACGAATTCAGCTTGTCTAGTAAAAGATGCAACAGTACTTTAAACTTGAAAATTGTAAAACATGTTTCTGAGCCCGCTAAACAAGTGCACGTTGAATATTGTACGAACCCAATGTGAATCGAACATGCAACCTTCTATCTGGAGTTAGACGCACTACCATTGCACAACACATCCCATGATTATATAACTAAAATACTATCAATGGTTCCAAAACGAATTCTGCTTGACTAGTAAAATATGCAGCAATGAATTCAGATTGAGAAGAGTAAAACAAAACTTTTACCTAGTTATCACAAGTGCACATTGAACATTGAATGAACCCGACGTGAATCGAACACGCAACCTTCTGATATGGAGTTAGACGCGCTACCATTGCGCCACAGATCCCAAGATTATATAACTATCATCACTATCAAAGTTTCCAACTTGAATTCAGCTGGTCTAGTAAAAGATGCAGTAGTATGTTGAGCTTGTCAAATTGTAAAACATGTTTCTGAGCAAGCTAAACAAGTGCACGTTGAATATTGAAGGAACCCAATGTGAATCGAACATGCAACCTTCTAATCTGGAGTTAGACGCACTACCATTGCGCATCACATCCCATGATTATATAACTAACAGTACTATTAATGGTTCCAAAACGAATTCAGCTTGTCTAGTAAAAGATGCAACAGTACTTTAAACTTGAAAATTGTAAAACATGTTTCTGAGCCCGCTAAACAAGTGCACGTTGAATATTGTACGAACCCAATGTGAATCGAACATGCAACCTTCTATCTGGAGTTAGACGCACTACCATTGCACAACACATCCCATGATTATATAACTAAAATACTATCAATGGTTCCAAAACGAATTCTGCTTGACTAGTAAAATATGCAGC
>NW_019268556.1:939021-949021 GCF_002738365.1 Cucurbita moschata | reverse complement strand
ACTTTTACCTAGTTATCACAAGTGCACATTGAACATTGAATGAACCCGACGTGAATCGAACACGCAACCTTCTGATCTGGAGTCAGACGCGCTACCATTGCGCCACGGATCCCAAGATTATATAACTATCATCACTATCAAGGTTTCCAACTCTATTCAGCTTGTCTAGTAAAAGATGCAGCAATGAATTCAGATTGACAAGAGTAAAACAAAAGAGTAAAACAAAACTTTTACCTAGTTATCACAAGTGCACATTGAACATTGAATGAACCCGACGTGAATCGAACACGCAACCTTCTGATCTGGAGTCAGACGCGCTACCATTGCGCCACGAATCCCGAGATTATATAACTATCATCACTATCAAGGTTTCCAACTCGAATTCAGCTTGTCTAGTAAAAGATTCAACCGTATTTTAAACATGAGAATTGTAAAACATGTTTTTGAGCAAGCTAAACAAGTGCACGTTGAATATTGGTATTTTAAACATGAGAATTGTAAAACATGTTTTTGAGCAAGCTAAACAAGTGCACGTTGAATATTGTACGAACCCAATGTGAATCAAACATGCAACCTTCTAATCTGGAGTGTGAATCAAACATGCAACCTTCTAATCTGGAGTTAGATCCACTACCATTTCGCCACAGATCCCATGATTATATAACTAATAGTAATATCAATGGTTCCAAAACGAATTCAGATTGACAAGAGTAAAACAAAATTTGTACCTAGTTATCAAGTGCACAATGAACATTGAATGAACCCGACGTGAATCAAACACGCAACCTTTTAATCTGGAGTTAGACACGCTACCATTGCGCCACGGATCCCAAGATTACATAACTATCATCACTATCAAGGTTTCCAACTCTATTAAGCTTGTCTAGTAAAAGATGCAGCAGTATTTTAAACTTGACATTTGTAAGACATGTTTTTGAGCAAGCTAAACAAGTGCCCGTTGAATATTATACGAACCCAATGTGAATCGAACATGCAACCTTCTAATCTGGAGTTAGACCCACTACCATTTCGCCACAGATCCCATGATTATATAACTAACAGTACTATCAATGGTTCCAAAACGAATTCAGCTTGACTAGTAAAAGATGCAGCAATGAATTCAGATTGACAAGAGTAAAACAAAAGAGTAAAACAAAACTTTTACCTAGTTATCACAAGTGCACATTGAACATTGAATGAACCCGACGTGAATCGAACACGCAACCTTCTGATCTGGAGTCAGACGCGCTACCATTGCGCCACGAATCCCGAGATTATATAACTATCATCACTATCAAGGTTTCCAACTCGAATTCAGCTTGTCTAGTAAAAGATTCAACCGTATTTTAAACATGAGAATTGTAAAACATGTTTTTGAGCAAGCTAAACAAGTGCACGTTGAATATTGTACGAACCCAATGTGAATCAAACATGCAACCTTCTAATCTGGAGTGTGAATCAAACATGCAACCTTCTAATCTGGAGTTAGATCCACTACCATTTCGCCACAGATCCCATGATTATATAACTAATAGTAATATCAATGGTTCCAAAACGAATTCAGATTGACAAGAGTAAAACAAAATTTGTACCTAGTTATCAAGTGCACAATGAACATTGAATGAACCCGACGTGAATCAAACACGCAACCTTTTAATCTGGAGTTAGACACGCTACCATTGCGCCACGGATCCCAAGATTACATAACTATCATCACTATCAAGGTTTCCAACTCTATTAAGCTTGTCTAGTAAAAGATGCAGCAGTATTTTAAACTTGACATTTGTAAGACATGTTTTTGAGCAAGCTAAACAAGTGCCCGTTGAATATTATACGAACCCAATGTGAATCGAACATGCAACCTTCTAATCTGGAGTTAGACCCACTACCATTTCGCCACAGATCCCATGATTATATAACTAACAGTACTATCAATGGTTCCAAAATGAATTCAGCTTGACTAGTAAAAGATGCAGCAATGAATTCAAATTGACAAGAGTAAAACAAATTTTTTACCTAGTTATCATCAAGTGCACATTGAACAATGAATGAACCCGACGTGAATCGAACACGCAACCTTCTGATCTGGAGTCAGACGCGCTACCATTGTGCCATAGATCCCAAGATTATATAACTATCATCACTATCAAAGTTTCCAACTCGAATTCAGCTGGTCTAGTAAAAGATGCAGTAGTATGTTCAGTTTGACAAATGGTAAAACATGTTTCTGAGAAAGCTAAACAAGTGCAAGTTGAATATTGTACAAATCCTATGTGAATCGAACATGCAACCTTCTAATCTGGAGTTAGACGCACTACCATTGCGCAACACATCCCATGATTATATAACTAACAGTACTATCAATGGTTCCAAAACGAATTCAGCTTGACTAGTAAAAGATGCAGCAATGAATTCAGATTGACAAGAGTAAAACAAAACTTTTACCTAGTTATCACAAGTGCACATTGAATGAACCCAACGTGAATCGAACACGCAACCTTCTGATCTGGAGTCAGACGCGCTACCATTGCGCCACGGATCCCAAGATTATATAACTATCATCACTATCAAAGTTTCCAACTTGAATTCAGCTAGTCTAGTAAAAGATGCAGCAATGAATTCAGATTGACAAGAGTAAAACAAAACTTTTACCTAGTTATCACAAGTGCACATTAAACATTGAATGAACCCGACGTGAATCGAACACACAACCTTCTGATCTGGAGTCAGACGTGCTACCATTTTGCCATAGATCCCGAGATTATATAACTATCATCACTATCAAGGTTTCCAACTCGAATTCAGCTTGTCTAGTAAAAGATGCAACAGTACTTTAAACTGGAAAATTGTAAAACATGTTTTTGAGCAAGCTAAACAAGTGCACATTGAATATTGTACGAACCCAATGTGAATCGAACATGCAACCTTCTAATCTTGAGTTAGACCCACTACCATTTCACCACAAATCCCATGATTATAGAACTAACAGTAATATCAATGGTTCCAAAACGAATTCAGCTTGACTAGTAAAAAATGCAGCAATGAATTCAGATTGACAAGAGTAAAACAAAACTTTTACCTAGTTATCACAAGTGCACATTGAACATTGAATGAACCCGACGTGAATCGAACACGCAACCTTCTGATCTGGAGTCAGACACGCTACCATTGCGCCACGGATCCCGAGATTATATAACTATCATCACTATCAAGGTTTCCAACTCGAATTCAGCTTGTCCGCCACGGATCCCGAGATTATATAACTATCATCACTATCAAGGTTTCCAACTCGAATTCAGCTTGTCTAGTAAAAGATTCAACAGTATTTAACTATCATCACTATCAAGGTTTCCAACTCGAATTCAGCTTGTCTAGTAAAAGATTCAACAGTATTTTAATATCATCACTATCAAGGTTTCCAACTCGAATTCAGCTTGTCTAGTAAAAGATTCAACAGTATTTTAAACATGAGAATATCAAGGTTTCCAACTCGAATTCAGCTTGTCTAGTAAAAGATTCAACAGTATTTTAAACATGAGAATTGTAAAACATGTTTTTGAGCAAGCTAAACAAGTGCACGTTGAATATTGTACGAACCCAACGTAAATCGAACACGCAACCTTTTGATTGGGAATCAAACGCGCTACCATTGCGCCACGAATCCCTAAAATATATAACTATGATTACTATCAAGGGTTCCAACTCGAATTCAACTTGTCTAGTAAAAGATACGGCAATATTTTCAGCTTGACATGAGTAAAACAAGTTTTTGAGCTAGCTAAACAAGTTCTAGAACAACATGCAACCTTCTTATCTGGAGTTAGATGCACTACCATTGCGTCACAAATCCCATGAACAAATTCAGCTTGACTAGTAAAAGATGTAGCAATGAATTGTAAACAATGAATGAATTCCTAACGTGAATCGAACACGCAACCTTTTGATCTGGAGTCAGACGCGCTACCATTGCGCCACGGATCCCAAGATTATATAACTATCATTACTATCAAGGGTTCCAACTCGAATTCAGCTTGTCTAGTAAAAGATGCATCAACATTTTCAGCTTGACAAGTGTAAAACAAGTTTTTGAGCTAGCAAAACAAGTGCACGTTGAACATTCAACGAATTGAACATGCAACCTTTTACTCTCGAGTTAGATGCACTACCATCTATTTATAAAATTCACATTCAACATTGAATGAACCCGACGTGAATCGAACACGCAACCTTCTGATCTGGAGTCAGACGCGCTACCATTGCGCCACGGATCCCAATATTATATAACTATCATTACTATCAAGGGTTCCAACTCGAATTCAGCTTGTCTAGTAAAAGATGCAGCATAGAATAAGTTTTTGAGCAAGCTAAACAAGTGCACGTTGAATATTGAAGGAACCTAATGTGAATTGAACATGCAACTTTCTGATATGGAGTTAGACGCACTACCATTGCGCCACAGATCCCATGATTATATACCTAACATTACTATCAATGGTTCCAAAACGAATTCAGCTTGAGTAGTAAAAGATGTAGCAATGAATGAACCCAAACGTGAATCGAACACGCAACCTTCTGATCTGGAGTCAGACGTGCTACCATTGCGCCACATAACTATCATTATTATCAAGGGTTCAAACTCGAATTCAGCTTGTTTAGTAAAAGATGCAGCAACATTTTTCAGCTTGACAAGAGTAAAACAAGTTTTTGAGCAAGCTAAACAAGTGCACGTTGAATATTGAACGAATCCAATGTAAATTGAACATGCAACTTTCTGATCTAGAGTTAGACGAACTACCATTGCGCCACAAATCCAATGATTATACAACTAACATTACTATCAATGGTTCCAAAATGAATTCAGCTTTACTAGTAAAAGATGCAACACTGAATGAAACCGACGTGAATCGAACACAACCTTCTGATCTGGAGTCAGACGCGCTACCATTGCACCACGGATCCCATGATTATATTACTATCATTACTATCAAGGGTTCAAACTCGAATTCAGCTTGTCTAGTAAAAGATGCAGCAATATTTTAAGTTTGACAAGAGTAAAACAAGTTTTTGAGCAAGCTAAACAAGTGCACGACCAATGTGAACCGAACATGCAACTTTCTGATCTAGAGTTAAACGCACTACCCTTGCGCCACAGATCCCATGATTATATAAGGGATTATATAACTAACATTACTATCAAAACTTTTACCTAGTTATCACAAGTGCACATTGAACATTGAATGAACCCGACGTGAATCGAACACACAACCTTCTGATCTGAAGTCAGACGCGCTACCATTACGCCACAAATTCCATGATTATATAACTATCATTTTTATCAAGGGTTCCAACTCGAATTCATCTTGTCTAGTAAAAAATGCAGCAATGAATTCAGTTTGACAAGAGTAAAACAAAATTTCTAGCTAGTTATCAAATGCACATTGAACATTGAATGAGCCCGCCGTGAATCGAACACGCAACCTTCTTATCTTGAGTCAAACTCTCTAACATTGCACCACGAATCCCATGATTATATAACTATCATTACTATCAAAGATTCCAACTCGAATTTAGCTTGTCTAGTAAAAGATGCAGCAATATTTTTAGCTTGACAATAGTAATATAAATGTTTGAGGTAGATATCAAGTGTAGATTGAATATTGAATGAACCTAACGTGAATCCAACACTCAATCTTCTTATTTGGAGTCAGACGTGCTACCATTGCGCCACGGATGACGAGTAGATTCCTTCAGCTTGACGAGTAAAAGATGTAGCTTAAGCTAGCTATCAACAAGTGAACATTAAATATTGAATGAACCCGACGTAAATCGACCACGCAACCTTTTGATCTGGAGTCAGACGCGCTACCATTGCCCCACGGATCTCATGATTATATAACTATCATTACTATGAAGGGTTGCAACTTGAATTCATCTTGTCTAGTAAAAGATGCAGCAATATTCTAAGCTTGACAATAGTAAGACAAATTTATGAGGTAGAATCAAGTGCACATTGAATATTGAATGAACCCAATGTGAATCAAACACGCAACCTTCTGATCTGGAGTCAAACGCGTGACCAATTCACCATGGATCCCATGATTATATAACTATCATTACTATCAAGGGTCCAAATCGTATTCAACTTGACTAGTAAATCGAATTCATCTTGACAAGAGTAAAACAAATTTTTGAGGTAGCTATCAAGTGCACATTGAATATTGAATGAACCCAACATAAATCAAACACGCAACCTTCTTATCTGGAGTCAGACACGCTACCATTGCGCCACATGTACCATAAAAAATAATAAGAATTTTGAACATTAAAAAGCTTGTATTCATAGAACATATGGCGTAACATAGATAATAAATAAATGGGAGTTAATATGATTCCAATTGCCACTACCAAAGTAATTAGTATTTTTGTCATTAAAAGATATTTTTGGCAGGTAATTATTCCAAAAAAGACTATTAATTCTACAACAAAACCGCTCATACCCGACAATGCAACGTGAATCAAACACGCAACCTTCTAATCTTCTAGAGTCAGACGCGCTACCATTGCGCCACAGATCCCATGATTAAATAACTATTATTACTATCAAGTATTCCAACTCGAATTCAACAAGAATCAAATTTTTGAGCTAGCTATCAAGTGCACATTGAATATCTAACAAACATGACATGAATCAAACACGGAACCATCTGATTTGGAGTCAAACCCGCTACCATTGCGCCACGGATCCCATGATTATATAATTATCATTACTTTCAAGGGTTCCAACTCGAATTCAGCTTGACTAATAAAAAATGCAACAAAGATTTCACCTTGACTAGAGTAAAACAAATTTTTTGAGCAAGCTACCAAGTGTACATTGAATGAACCCAACTGTGAATCGAATACGCAACCTTATGATCTAGAGTTAGACGCGCTACTATTGCACCATGGATCCCATGATTATATAACTATCATTACTATTAAGGGTTCCAACTCGAATTCAGCTTGACTAGTAAAAAAATGCAACAAAGCATTCATCTTGACCAGAGTAAAACAAATTTTTTGAGCTAGCTATCAAGTACGCATTGAATATTGAATGAACTGAATCGAACACGCAACCTTCTGATAAAAGATGCAGCAATGAATTCAGCTTGACAAGACTAAAACAAATTTTTGATCTTGCTATCAATGCACATTGAATATTGAATGAACCTGACGTGAATCAAACACGTAACTTTCTGATCTAGAGTCAGATGCTACCATTGCACCACGGATCCCATGATTATATAATTATCTTTTATTGTTTTTTCAAACATAAATATACTTTTTTTAGTATTTCATAAATAGTTTCTACCTTTATAATATTTTATCTAGTATTTAAATTTTTAGAAAAAAGAAATTAAGATAAAAGAAACATTTAATAACGGTAAATCGAGAACCGGTTCCATGAGCCAACTATATCATTCGGATATTTTGAACATCCATCCATCCAGAGCAGCCACATATACAAACCTCTTTCTCAAAAGCGAGGGAGCAGTGTCAGCATGCTGTTTGATACTATCTTCAAAAGCCCTTTTTCAAAGGAAGACATCCAAGACAAAGGATAAGGTTTGTTCATGTGTTCTCTTCATTCAATTATTGTTTGTTCTTGTCCTTCAAAACTTTAATAACTTTGATACTCACTCGTAAATCTATTGGAAAAAGAAGAAGGAATGTAAATGCAAGTTTAGAATTGGGGAGGTTGAATATGAAGTCGTGTATGAACTCTTAAAGTCCGAACTCGTACCCACAAGTATTACACTAAAAGTCGTGTATGAACTCTTAAAGTCCAAGTATTACACTAAAAGTCGTGTATGAACTCTTAAGGTCGGAACTCATACCCACAAGTATTACACTAAAATAAAAGAATTTAAAAATAAAATCTCTTAAAAAAAAAAAAAAAACTTAAAAAGTCAATTCAAACCTAACTTAAAACCCTAAATTTCATGCATGATTTTCACACATGAATAAGACTTCTTCGATATTCTCGTCTTCCACTAGGTTGACTTTGACCTTTTCTTTTTTTCTTCACAACTATTTTGAACATGTTTTCTTTCTTCAACGCTTGAGTTTCAGTCTCATCGGCCTACAATAAAATCTTGTAATTTTTAAATGTATAAGAAGGGAAGTCAACGAAATATTTGTTAGATTTTGACAGAAAATAGTTAAAATAAATACCTAAATATACAAATTCTTCCAACAATCTCTTCCTTGAACTCATTCTCCTTTGTAAAAAAACTAGTTCAAGTCACAAAAACTCTTGCGCACCAAGTTCTTCACCCAACTTCTGAAATGCTTCTAATTTTAGAGGATTTGTCAACGAATCAACAAGTTGATTTCGGTGTACCATAAAATATTAAATTAACGGTTCATTCTTTTGTAAGATGTCACGACCTGATTTTCGAAGCTTCGAAAAACCGCATCGTGACTAAAAAGACGAAATCGAAGACAAACAAAAGGAAAATAAAAGAAAAGAAAACCAAAGTAAAAAGATAAAAATACTTTGAATTAAAACAAAAGAGAGAAATTTTGTTTCTTAATTATTACAAAAGAAACTGCAAATATAAAATGAAATACAAAAGACTCTAAAAGACCGAAAAGGGATTGACGCTCCGGAACGACCCCCTCTGTGACTGTACAGCTCTCAAACGCTCCTCTACCTCGACCAGCAGCCAGTGAACACCTGAGAAAAATAAAGGAGAACGAGATGAGTATAAAAATTATACTCAGTAAGCCACCTACTTGTAGGCTCTCTTCGCATCTTAATTTAACAGAACCCCCATGGTTTCCTAATTCGGTTCTAGGACATCGGGTTCTAACCTTAGTCTCTTGGGGCTTGCCCCTTCGGTTTCACCGGTTCATCGTCCTTTCATTAGTCACCTAGAGGTTCCTTATGCCAAGCTGATATGGTCGGTATCTCTCTATGAGGCGCTACCTCTACATGGCTATCTAGGACTACATGGTATCTAGCCTAGGGGTGTGCTGAATACCCCTATGCCCATATAGTCCTCCTATGGGGGGCGCAACCCAACCCGTTCCCATGCAGCTAATGGGCTGTACGACGTGGGGACACATTTCCCATGCGAAATGGCTAAGAGCAGTAAGAACTGATTAGGGACCCTTGGTCCTCCCATGAAGCTATAGATATCGTTCTCACGCTAGCAATCTATGAACCCTCCTAAGTACTTTCTTGCCGTGGTAAACCGCTAAGTTTCTAGGGGAAAATTAAGTCTATCTAGAGCGGCATATCGCTCCTTAGAGAAATTCCCTAATCTTATCATAGAAATGGGCCCTAGCAATTAACAGAGGGTGCATGCAATCTTCTTCTAACATCATAGTATGTAATTCATGCAAACTAGGCATACCGGCTCAACGGGGCGATGACCTCCATCAAGCACCCAGAGCACGAAGTTCGCGCTCAATGGGGCGAATTCGTCCATCAAGCACCCGAAACCCGGCATACACAATTCTAACATAAATTAAACGCATGCATACGTACAACGGAAGCTTAAGACATATAAGCAACACTCAGATAATTCACCCAACACATCATAACAATCCATCTAATTAATCTCATTCATGGAGAGCTAATTTAAGGCAAAATTACTAACATGCATACATACAATCCAAGCGAACCCTACAAGTATTTCTTCCTAAATACCGGGTGGTGACTTACCTAGTTGACGTGTGCCCTTTTTGCTAGCGTTTCTTTGCCCGTGAGGTGTCCAAAAGTACTGATTTCTTTAAATTAGGTCCCTATTCACGTAAGAACAGTATTAGAACTGAAACCGGGACAAAAATCAGGCAAACAGAAAGCAACCGGGCCAAATTGGCCGTTCCACGCGCGCTCACGCGCCAGCAGCACGCTGAGAGTGCGTGGCCACGCGCGCGGGAAGGCGCCAGTCGTAGGCTGCAGGCGCGCCTACCACGCGCGCCCGCCTCCTCGTAGCCGCGGGTCGGCCGG
>NW_019268556.1:919847-939011 GCF_002738365.1 Cucurbita moschata | reverse complement strand
TCTTTTGTAAGATGTCACGACCTGATTTTCGAAGCTTCGAAAAACCGCATCGTGACTAAAAAGACGAAATCGAAGACAAACAAAAGGAAAATAAAAGAAAAGAAAACCAAAGTAAAAAGATAAAAATACTTTGAATTAAAACAAAAGAGAGAAATTTTGTTTCTTAATTATTACAAAAGAAACTGCAAATATAAAATGAAATACAAAAGACTCTAAAAGACCGAAAAGGGATTGACGCTCCGGAACGACCCCCTCTGTGACTGTACAGCTCTCAAACGCTCCTCTACCTCGACCAGCAGCCAGTGAACACCTGAGAAAAATAAAGGAGAACGAGATGAGTATAAAAATTATACTCAGTAAGCCACCTACTTGTAGGCTCTCTTCGCATCTTAATTTAACAGAACCCCCATGGTTTCCTAATTCGGTTCTAGGACATCGGGTTCTAACCTTAGTCTCTTGGGGCTTGCCCCTTCGGTTTCACCGGTTCATCGTCCTTTCATTAGTCACCTAGAGGTTCCTTATGCCAAGCTGATATGGTCGGTATCTCTCTATGAGGCGCTACCTCTACATGGCTATCTAGGACTACATGGTATCTAGCCTAGGGGTGTGCTGAATACCCCTATGCCCATATAGTCCTCCTATGGGGGGCGCAACCCAACCCGTTCCCATGCAGCTAATGGGCTGTACGACGTGGGGACACATTTCCCATGCGAAATGGCTAAGAGCAGTAAGAACTGATTAGGGACCCTTGGTCCTCCCATGAAGCTATAGATATCGTTCTCACGCTAGCAATCTATGAACCCTCCTAAGTACTTTCTTGCCGTGGTAAACCGCTAAGTTTCTAGGGGAAAATTAAGTCTATCTAGAGCGGCATATCGCTCCTTAGAGAAATTCCCTAATCTTATCATAGAAATGGGCCCTAGCAATTAACAGAGGGTGCATGCAATCTTCTTCTAACATCATAGTATGTAATTCATGCAAACTAGGCATACCGGCTCAACGGGGCGATGACCTCCATCAAGCACCCAGAGCACGAAGTTCGCGCTCAATGGGGCGAATTCGTCCATCAAGCACCCGAAACCCGGCATACACAATTCTAACATAAATTAAACGCATGCATACGTACAACGGAAGCTTAAGACATATAAGCAACACTCAGATAATTCACCCAACACATCATAACAATCCATCTAATTAATCTCATTCATGGAGAGCTAATTTAAGGCAAAATTACTAACATGCATACATACAATCCAAGCGAACCCTACAAGTATTTCTTCCTAAATACCGGGTGGTGACTTACCTAGTTGACGTGTGCCCTTTTTGCTAGCGTTTCTTTGCCCGTGAGGTGTCCAAAAGTACTGATTTCTTTAAATTAGGTCCCTATTCACGTAAGAACAGTATTAGAACTGAAACCGGGACAAAAATCAGGCAAACAGAAAGCAACCGGGCCAAATTGGCCGTTCCACGCGCGCTCACGCGCCAGCAGCACGCTGAGAGTGCGTGGCCACGCGCGCGGGAAGGCGCCAGTCGTAGGCTGCAGGCGCGCCTACCACGCGCGCCCGCCTCCTCGTAGCCGCGGGTCGGCCGGTCTGGTCGGCTCGGCTCGTGTCGCGGTTCGGCCTGGCTTGCAAGCGACACGTGTCGACGCCTCGCTGGAGCTGCGTTGCTCCAGCCGATGGTCGACGCGTGTTCGGCGCCTGTCGCAGCCGTCCGCCGCACGCCGGCCGACTCCCTTTTTTTTTTTTTCTTCTTCTTCTTTCTCCTCTGCCCTCTGAAAATCGAAATACAACCTTCTTTTCCGATTTTCATATCTTTCGATCCGTAGATCGGATTGACATGATTCCTTCAACAAAGTTTTAGATCGTGTTACTGGCTACGTCCTCGTATTTTTTTCGTAATTTTCGATTAACTACTGGACGAGTTAAGAAGGTCGGAATTTTACTCACCGTTCTCGGATGACTCTCGGATCTCCGCCTTCAGGTTGAGGTCTGGCCAAACTTCTTCACAGATCATGCTTAGAGTTGTTCCTAGATGAATATATCAAGATTTTAGATCTTGATTCACAAAGAAAAATCGTAGATTTGGGGAAACGTTCAAGATTCTTACCTTGTGGGTTTTCCGACTTCTTGATGAAAAATGGGACTCCGGCCACCCACATTCTCTTTTCCCTTCCAAGAAAGTCTCTCTGCATGATCTTCACCTCCTTGCATCATGATCTGCACCGGAATAGACTCCGACGGTAATTTTCGGTGAGTCTTCCGGCGGTTCATCCTTTCTCCTCTCTCTAGGTTCTCTCTACCCCTTTCTCTCACTATCTCTCTTTTGCAGGACTATGGATGGGGTTTCGTTTGAACCCCTTAGGTGGTTGGAGGGGCAAATTTACCTATTTGCCCCTCTCAACTTTTCCTATATTTTTTTTTCTTTTTCTTCTTTCTTCGGGTATTACAAATTCTCCCCTTCTTAAGAACTTTCGTCCCCGAAAGTAGCTATCTCTTGGAAGAGTTTGGGATAGGCCCCTCTCCCATCTTCTTTACGTTCTCGAGTTGCCTCTTCATTAAGGTGGTTACTCCCACGAGACTTTTACTAAGGTGTTCGCTCTTTCATACCAACATTTCGCGTCTTGGTCTGACCCGATAGGGTCTGGTACCTGTATAGGCGTACCATCTCTTTGACATATAACTTATCTCATCGATCTACTCGATAAGTGGTCTCATCTGGGATGAGGTGAGTTGTCTTGGTTGGTCTACCCCAAGTATCCAAATCACGTTACGAGTCTGTTTAGTCTTTGGCAAACCCGAGAACAAACCCACACTCACTACTTCCCATTGAAGGACTGTAGCAATCTTGTTGGGCGCTATTTCGATGCCTTAACCTGCTAGCAGCATCATCTTACGAAACCCGCCATGTCTCTCTTCATTCCCAAGCCACCCATAGTATCTCTTCAGATAACTTCGTATATCCTAGGTGGAACGTATCAGATGTATAGTGGCTTCAGCTAAAACGTCTTTAGGATTTCCTCGTCTTAGGGAACACCTAGGCAGTCTTGCCAGTGCAGGACCCCGTCTGAGGAGATAGAACACCTAGTCGGCTTTTCCACCCCAGTCTGACTCCACACTTTGTTAAGGTGTTCATCAGATCTCTGGGCATCAAAGACACGTTTTCATAAAGTGGGTTGCATGGTCATCTATGCTATCTTAGCGATATTACCATTAACTGCAATCCCAGTTTCTAGCATTCTTCCTTCCATCTTGTAACTTCGCTTGCTTGGTGATCATTGCAGATGTATTAACGGTTTATGTCATTCCATCTGTACGACCAAGTACTCGAGGATCTTTAGTCAGTGTATGCTTGCACTTTTCTCCATGCTCGTAATGTTGCCATGTCTCCATGGCAAGCACGGTTGCTGCTAGTTAAAGGTCATGAGTAGGGTAATTTTGTTCGTGCTCTTTCTGCTTTCTTGAAGGGTAAGCTACTGCCTTACCATTCTGCGTAAGCACGCACCCTAAGCCCTTACATGAGGCATCTCTATACATTACAAGGTTGTCTAGCCCATCTTGAACTGCTGCAGTCACCAACCTTTGCTTAAGTTCCTGGAAACTCTCTGCGCCTACTGGTATTCAATCGAAGGATTTTCCCTCCTTGGTTAACTGTGCAGGCGCTGCAGAGATCTTGGAAATATCACGTACGAGTCTTTCGAAAGATTTCTAGAACTTCGTACCTTAGTGACTGTGGTCAGTTTTGGCCACCTCATAGCTACTTCAATCTTAGCGGTGTCTACAATGAATTCTTCGCTTGACACCACATAACTTCAGATGTCATCTCAGACAGCCAAAACTTGCTTTGGGGAACTTAGCGTACAATTGGTGTGTCCTTAACATCATCATAACTTTCCCCCGAGTGTTCCTTGTCAACTAATTCCATCTTGGTGTACAACGACACATTGTCATTGAAGTCGTCTTTGACGATAACAAGAAAATCTCATAAACATTCAATTAGTCTAAACCTAAACCTTAGCAAGACATTGATCAGGTCGAAAGGCTTATCGATAAACTTTCCTTCCTCGTGATTGCTCCTAATAGTTGCCTTCGATATATCACTCTCCTTGATCCACATAAGAGGTATCCTAAACTTGTCGAGACCCTTACAATCCTTACTACTTCACCAAGAATCTCGTAGCTACCTCCCAATTGGCCAACATAGGTCTTTCCCCATGACGAGATAACTTGTCATGTAACTTTCCTAACTACGAATACTCATCTGAGCTAAATGCAGGCTCTTTTGAAAATAAAGGTTCCTTGTATAAGTCCTCTGCATTCACCTAGGCCAACTCATGTAGTGTCTTATGATTGATCAAGTCACATTTCCTTTCGTAGTGATATCTTATATTGGCTCGTGTGTGTGCATCCATCAAGTTCTTGTAAAGGAGCCTATGGAACTCTCTAAAAACTCTTGTTTGGTAACTAGTCTTCCTCAAGCTCTAAGGATACTTTTATCTATGTCCAAGGTTTTCCGCAAGACACATTATGTCTTCTACTCCCCTTACTAGTGCACTATCACTATCTCACTACTCTTCAGGTAGTTTCTAAACTCACGTTATCTAGCATCTCTACCACTGTCTGAGTATGCTTCACAAGTATTTTGTTATACTCGTGTGAAACTGGAGTTCTACCCTTTGTAGTCCAGATCACTTATGCAAGGGTTGGTTCTTATTAACGCCCATCTAGACTTTCTTCCTTCAAACGGCGAAGGCATGACCATAGCTTGACCTCTTTTCTTGTTGTTCTCAACCCTGAGGTTCACTGGACTACCTTGACAGTTCAACGTCCCTCACCTTGTGAGCATACATGCCCTGACCAAAGGATAGGTTAGAACGCAGTTTCATGGTCCTGATAACCACGTACTGCTTTTGAACTTGGTCCTCTCCACCAAGGTCCAAAGCGACTTGTCATCCATTAGGTGATCCTTTAGTAGGAATATCCTACACCTCATGACTCATTAGTGGCATAAAGCGCACATCTCACTTATGGAAGTCCATGAACCTGAACTTATATCATGAAGACTCCAACCAACCTGGAAGCCAGGGCCTCCGCAGCTTCACTCTCTCTGTTGGTGAATCTTATTTCTCGACTTCCAACTTAACCAAACTCACCCGTGAAAATGGTTTGCTTGAGGGGTGCTTAATTCCTATAGTGGTCGCCCTTACTTGTAAGAACGATATTGTTTGGGTCTACTATGTGGTTTGTGCACCAAGACAGCCCTATACTAACTAGGCCTACTACGTGGTCTCTACGGAGGCATGCTTGACATCTAGAATTATGGTTGTGGGAGGCTGAGCCATAGGTATACCATCTCTTACTAGACCTTAGAAGGTATGATATACATTTCTATGGGTTGGACGTCACGCACTTTGCAAAGTCGCCCCTTTGTCTTCCTAAGGCCAGTAAGTTATAACATGAACCCTCTCGGCCTCCTCACAATAACTCAAATCTAGCATCAACAGTAATAGAGTGAACTTTCACTATTAAACACTCTAAAGTGTAATCATAGTTACCACTTTTCCAAAACAAACATCAATTTTTTACAGCCTTGCAACCACTCATATCCTACTAAACAGGGTTAAAATGCATACCTGGTCGCGGCGAGGCGTGTCGTTGAGCTGAGTCACAGAGGTGTACGACTCTCTATCCTAGAAAAAGTCTACCGAATCTAAAACCTGACTACTCTGATACCAATCTGTCACGACCCGATTTTCGAGGCTTCAAAAAACTGCATCGTGACTAAAAAGACGAAATTGAAAACAAACAAAAGAAAAATAAAAGAAAAGAAAACCAAAGTAAAAAGATAAAAATACTTTGAATTAAAACAAAAGAGAGAAATTTTGTTTCTTAATTATTACAAAAGAAATTGCAAATATAAAATGAAATACAAAAGACTCTAAAAGACCGAAAAGGGACTGACGCTCCGGAACGACCCCCTCTGTGACTGTACAGCTCTCAAACGCTCCTCTACCTCGACCAGCAGCCAGTGAACACTTGAGAAAAATAAAGGAGAACGGGATGAGTATAAAAATTATACTCAGTAAGCCACCTACTTGTAGGCTCTCTTCGCATCTTAATTTAACAGAACCCCCATGGTTTCCTAATTCGGTTCTAGGACATCGGGTTCTAACCTTAGTCTCTTGGGGCTTGCCCCTTCGATTTCATCGGTTCATCGTCCTTCCATTAGTCACCTAGAGGTTCCTTATGCCAAGCTGATATGGTCGGTATCTCTCTATGAGGCGCTACCTCTACATGGCTATCTAGGACTACATGGTATCTAGCCTAGGGGTGTGCTGAATACCCCTATGCCCATATAGTCCTCCTATGGGGGGCGCGACCCAACCCGTTCCCATGCAGCTAATGGGCTATACGACGTGGGAACACATTTCCCATGCGAAATGGCTAAGAGCAGTAAGGACTGATCAGGGACCCTTGGTCCTCCCACGAAGCTATAGATACCGTTCTCACGCTAGCAATCTATGAACCCTCCTAGGTACTTTCTTGCTGTGGTAAACCACTAAGTTTCTAGGGGAAAATTAAGTCTATCTAGAGTGGCATATCGCTCCTAAGAGAAATTCCCTAATCTTATCATAGAAATGGGCCCTAGCAATTAACAGAGGGTGCATGCAATCTTCTTCTAACATCATAGTATGTAATTCATGCAAACTAGGCAGACCGGCTCAACGGGGCGATGACCTCCATCAAGCTCCCAGAGCACGAAGTTCGCGCTCAATTCAAGCACCCAAAACCCGGCATACACAATTCTAACATAAATTAAACGCATGCATACCTACAACGGAAGCTTAAGGCATACAAGCAACACTCAGATAATTCACCCAACACATCATAACAATCCATCTAATTAATCTCATTCATGGAGAGCTAATTTAAGGCAAAATTACTAACATGCATACATACAATCCAAGCGAACCCTACAAGTATTTCTTCCTAAATACCGGGTGGTGACTTACCTAGTTGACGCGTGCCCTTTTTGCTAGCGTTTCTTTGCCTGTGAGGTGTACAAAAGTACTGATTTCTTTAAATTAGGTCCCTATTCACGTAAGAACAGTATTAGAACTATAACCGAGACAAAAATCGGGCAAACAGAAAGCAACCAGGCCAAATTGGCCGTTCCACGCGCGCTCACGCGCCAGCAGCACGCTGGGAGTGTGTGGCCACGCGCGCGGGAAGACGCTAGTCGCAAGCTGCACGCGCTCCTACCATGCGCGCGCGCCTCTGCGTAGCCGCGGGTCGGCCGGTCCGGTCGGCTCGGCTCACGTCGCGGTTCGGCCCGGCTTGCAGGCGACCCGTGTCGACGCCTCGCTGGAGTTGCGTTGCTCCAGCCGATGGTCGCAGCGTGTCCAGCGCCTGTCGCAGCCGTCCGCCGCTCGCCGGCCGACTCCCTTCTTTTTTTTTTTTTTCTTCTTCTTCTTTCTTCTCTGCCCTCTGAAAACCGAAACACAACCTTCTTTTCCGATTTTCATATCTTTCGATCTGTTGATCGGATCGACATGATTCCTTCAACAAAGTTTTAGATCGTGTTATTGGCTACATCCTCGTATTTTTTTTGTAATTTTCGATTAACTATCGGATGAGTTAAGAAGGTCGGAATTTCGCTCACCGTTCTCGGACGACTCTCGGATCTCCGCCTTCGGGTTGAGGTCTGGCCAAACTTCTTCACAGATCATGCTTAGAGTTGTTCCTAGATGAATATATCAAGATTTCAGATCTTGATTCACAAAGGAAACCAATAGATTTGGGGAAACGTTCAAGATTCTTACCTTGTGGGTTTTCCGACTTCTTGATGAAAAATGGGACTCCGGCCACCCACATTCTCTTTTCCCTTCCAAGAAAGTCTCTCTGCATGATCTTCACCTCCTTGCATCATGATCTTCACCGGAATAGACTCCGACGGTAATTTTCGGTGAGTCTTCCGGCGGTTCATCCTTTCTCCTCTCTCTAGGTTCTCTCTACCCCTTTCTCTCTACCCCTTTCTCTCACTATCTCTCTTTTGCAGGACTATGGATGGGGTTTCGTTTGAACCCCTTAGGTGGTTGGAGGAGCAAATTTACCTATTTGCCCCTCTCAACTTTTCCTATATTTTTTTTTCTTTTTCTTCTTTCTTCGGGTATTACATAAGATCTCTAAGAAAGTGAAATCTTACTCTTATGTGTTTGGAACGTCCATGTAGAACTGGATTTTTGGATAACTTAATAGTTGAAGTATTATCATACATTACCTTTGCTCCTTCTATTTGAGAGTGACCAATCTCTTTTGAGTATCCTCCTCATCCAGCTTGCTGACATGCACAGGCACTAGCAGCAACAAATTCAGCTTCTGTGGTTGATAAGGTGGCTATAGGTTGCTTACGAGAAAACCAAGCTACTGCTTCTCCACTCATCATAAACACATAGCCTGAAGTTCTCTTGCTATCTTCCATGTCTTCGACATAGTCACTATCAGTAAATTCAATTAAATCACAAACTCCTCCCTTTCTATAAAATATACCAAAATCTACTGTACCTTTCAAGTACCTTAAAACTCTTTTAGCTGCTGCAAAATGTTGTTGCGTTGGACATGCCATAAAACGACTAATCAAACTTACAACAAACATGAGATCAGGACGAGTATCTGTGAGATACATCAGACTTCCCACTATTTGTTTATACAAAGTTACATCTACTTTTGCACCATTTTTATCTTTGCCAATTTTCTGTCCTCCCTTCCTCTTAATGAAGAGTGTCTGCTCACTAGAACTGCTTGTGAATTCTTCCTTGTGAAAGTAGGATTCTACTCGACTAAACCAGGTTCTAGGTGCTTGTTTTAATCCATAGAGAGTCTTTTGGAGTTTGTACACCATCTCCTCACTTCCCTTTTCAGTTTCCAACCTTTTTGGGCGGCAAAAACAATGATTATCCATTTTGGCCACAAATGCGTACGCTCCCGAATAATCAATTATATGCTCTTATGTGTAGCTTTTTACCACCAATCTTGCTTTGCATTTATAACTTCTCCAGACTCATTTAGATTAGTTTTATAAATCCATTTCACTTCTATTTTCTTTGCTCCAACCAGAAGAACCACCAAGTTCCATGTTTGATTTTTTTCAATGGATTTGATTCCTTCATCCATAGCCAATCTCTATTTTCTTCATCCTCTTTAGATAAACCTTCACCGGAATTATAATATGCTAACCATAAAGGTGGATGTCGATTTCTCCCCTCCCTTGTTATCAAATCTGGTGCAACAGCTACTGGAAATTTTTTTTCAGCAACTGGTTCAATTATTTCAGCAACCGGTTCAGTAGTTTCCTCCATAATTTCCCCTTCTTTGTTTTCAGCATCTAGTTCAATTGTTTCAGCAACAAGTTTAGTTGTTTCCTCTGTGACTTCTCCTTCTTTGGTTGTGTTCTCATCAATTTCAATATTTCTCCAAGTCCAATTTTGTTTCACCTTAAAAAAAAATTCAATCACATTCACGATCTTCCTCAAAAGCTACATTACGACTTACTATAATTTTATTTGTAGTTGGATCAAATATTTTATAACCTTTTATTTTCGCTGTTGACTCCAAATAAAACACATGTTATACTTTTATCTTTCAGTTTGCTTCTCTTTGCATCTAGAATATGGACATGTTCCACACATCCAAAAACTCTGAAATAATCTACGGATGGTTTCACTCTGCTCCAAGCCTCTTCTGGTGCCATGTCTTTTATAGCAAGAGTGGGTGATTGATTCAAAATGTGAATCGTCCACCTGACTGCTTCAGGCCAGAAATTTTTAGGCACTTTCTTCAATGTCAGCATAGCTCTTAGCAAGTTCATCACAGTGTGATTTTTGCGTTGGGCCACTCTATTTTGCTGTGGGATATAGGCTCTGGTCAATTATCTCTTCACTCCATGCTGTTTGCAAAAATCGTTGAATTCTGCAAAGATGAATTCTCCTCCTCTATCTGTCCTTAAACATTTTATAGGCATTCCAATTTCCTTTTCCGCCATTGCTTTGAAAATTTGAAATGATAAAATGTTTCTGATTTTTCTACGAGAAAATAACTTCATGCCTTCCTTGAGAACTCATCTATAAAGCACAAGTACTTTTTTTGGCCACTTGAAGTTGGTGAAATTGGACCACATAGATCAGCATAAACAAGACCCAATTTTTTCGTTGCTCTCCATTTACCCATTTTTGGAAATGGAGTCCGATGTTGCTTGTCTTTCATACATGCCTCACATGTGGTGTTTGGGGCTACAATTTGCGACAAGCCTTTCACCATTCTTTTGTATTTCAAGGTGCACAAGCCTTTGTAGCTGAGATGACCGTAACGATGGTGCCAAAGTGTTGACTGATCCATATTTGAAACTTGGAGGCATCTTCCTTCATTTGTTGCGGTAGATGGTTCAGTACGCAAAATAAACAGTCGATTTGTGCTCATAATTGACTCTGCTATTTTTTCTTTTTGTGGATGATAAATGCTACATACACCATCTTTGAACAACACTGCAACTCATTTTTCTTGTATTTGTCCAATGCTCAAGAGATTATTTTTTAGGTCAGGTACCCAATACACATTACTAATAGTGTAACGAACCCCATGCAAAGTTAATTTCACTACATTCTTTCTCGTAACTTTTATACATGTATTATTTCCAAGCTTGACAATGTGGGAAAAGGCCTTATCTAAGCTTGAAAACATACCTTCACTGTCACACATATGGTTTGAGCAACCAGAACTTAAGAATCATGCATCACTCCTTTTTGCTTCATGTCTTTCCATATGAGTCATTAACACCATTTCATCCTCTTCTTCCAACTCCATAATTCAATTCCTTATTCATCTTTGGACATTCATATTGAAAATGACCTAAGTCATGGCACCTATAACATTCAATAGTTGCTTTGTTGAAAGTTGATCTTTCTCTTCTGCGTCCTCTGCCCCTGTAAGTTCCTCTTCCTCTGTTACTTATTTTTGTTTGTCCTTCGACTTTTAGAACTTGCTCCTCTCCATTAATGTTAGATCTTCGAAATTTTTGTTCATGCACCACTAATGAACTTTGTAATTCAACAATGGACATGCTATTAGTATCTTTGAAATCCACAATGGATACTAACATAAGTAAATTTTTCAGTCACATAATTTTTTCTACAATTTTCTTGTCTCCATTGCTTCTCAACTTGTTGGAGATTTTCATCACTCTTGCAAAATAATCTGTGATACTTTAATCCTTCTTCATATCTAGGATCTCAAATTCTCTCATATTGGTTTCCACCAAATTTTCGCTTCATTGAGTCCCAAGCAATCTTCGCTATGCGACGACCAAAGATTTGTTCAAAGATAGTACGATCAATTGCCTGGAAGAGGTAATACTTTACTTGGTGATCTTTGAGTCTAGCATCATTAAGGTGGCCCTTTTGTGCCACAGTTAGCATTGTTCCTTCCTTTGGTTGTGAGAAAACAATCTCCACCACACTCCATAAACCCTTTGCTCTGATCAAATTTGTCATCATCTCACTCCAATGATCATAGTGACCATCGAAGTGAGGGATCTTTGCTAAAGTTTTGTCTTCACTCATACTCTCTATTTAATCACTCAAAAATTGCAACTTTGATCCTATTGTTAGGTTTTGGCAGAAGAATAACTAAGCCAGCAACATAAATAATTGAAGTTTAAAGTGATGATATTATTGAAGACTGAACTTGGCTTTTGTAGCTTTACAAATAACCTAAATAGAAACTAAACACATGTAAAGTAAAATAGTTAAACTAAATACCTAACAATACTCTAACTACCCAAAAGAAAACATCTCTATTTTAACTATTGACACAATCAAATTCTTCTAACAATTTTTTAGTTGGTTGGGCTGGTTAAATTGACCCGACTAAAAAAATGTAACTTGTGAGTAGATATAAATTTTTTATTTTCCAAGAATTCAACCCAACCTAACCTTGATGGTTTAGGTTAGATAGTCTGGATTGGTTGGATTCTCGGTTCATATGAACACCCCTCATTTGTGATGGTAGAGAATTGAACCTCTCAATTTTTTTTTTTTTTTTTTGTCAAGATTATATTTGCATTCTTACTCGCACAGTTGCATTTAGGTATGTCATATTGAGTTAAGCTAAATATATTATTTTTTTCCTTAATTTATTAGATAATTCTCATATAGTCGCTCGATCATCATTTAAAATTATTAAATTTTATTAACAAGAAAAGAAGATGCATTAATATATTATTGCTTTCGTGAGCATATTTGGGAATGAACAATTAACTCGAGTACTAAGTGACATCCCCACACATCCATGTATATATAATATTGAGAATAATACTTTAACTAGCTATGCTACTTACATTCTACTTGTAAATTTTAATTTTTTTATAATTGAGATTTTTTTATAGTTATTATGAAAAAACGTACAAAATTTTAAAATATTAAGCATTGAATTAATAACCTAAAAGATTAATCAGTAAAGATTGGTTAATTAGTTTACTTAATCAAATAAATCATAATTTTAAATTAAACTAATTGCATTTGGAAAAGGTCAAACCTTTGACTTTCCATGTACCAAATCTATTGGAAAAAGAAAAAAGGCATGTAAATGCAAGTTTAGGTTGGACTTTTAAGTTCGTAGACATTTCATATTCTTATTAATAAATCTATTGATACATCTTTTACTCATCAAGCTGAATTCGAGTTGGAACCCTTGATAGCAATGATAGTTATATAATCATGGGATCCGTGGCGCAATGGTAGTGTGTCTAACTCCAGATTAGAAAGTTGCGTGTTCAATTCACGTCGAGTTCATTCACTATTCAATGTGTACTTGTTAGCTAGCTCGAGTTTAAAATTTTGTTTTACTCTTGTCAAGCTGAATTCATTATTGCATCTTTTACTAGACAAGCTGAATTCAAGTTGGAACCCTTGATAGTAATGATATTTAAATAATCATGGGATTCGTGGCGTAATGGTAGCACGTCTGACCCTTGCGTGTTCGATTCACGTTGGGTTCATTCAATATTCAATGTGCAATTGATAGCTAGCTTAAAATTTTGTTTTACTCTTGTCAAACTGAATTCATTGCTGCATCTTTTACTAGTTAAGCTGAATTCCATTTGGAACCATCGATAGTAATGTTAATTATATAACCATGGGATTCGTGGTGCAATGGTAATGTGTATGACTCTGATCAGAAGGTTGCGTGTTCAATTCACATGGGTTCATTCAATATTCAACGTGCACTTGTTTAGCTAGCACAAAAACTTGTTTTACTCGTCAAGCTGAATTTGAGTTGGAACCTTTGATAGCAATGATAGTTATATAATCATGGGATTTGTGGCGCAATGGTAGTTCGTCTGACTCCAAATTAGAAGGTTGCGCGTGTTCGATGGATTCACATCGGGTTTATTCAATATAAAACGTGTACTTTGTTAGCTAGCTCGAGTTCATTCAATATTAAATGTGCACTTGATAGCTAGCTTAAAATTTTGTTTTACCCTTGTCAAGCTGAATTCGATTTGGAACCATGGATACTAATGTTAATTATATAACCATGAGATCTGTGGCAACCATGGATAGTAATGTTAATTATATAACCATGAGATCTGTGGGGCAATGGTAGTGCATCTAACTCCAAATCAGAAGGTTGCATGTTTGATTCACGTTGGGTTCATTCAATATTTGGCGAGCTGCATCTTTTACTAGACAAGCTGAATTCGATTTGGAACCATTGATAGTAATGTTAGTTATATAATCATGAGATCTGTGGCGCAATGGAAGCGCGTTTGACTCCAGATCAGAAGGTTGGTTTTATGTGTTCGATTCACGTCAGGTTCATTCAATATTAAATGTGCACTTGATAGCTAGCTTAAAATTTTGTTTTACTCTTGTCAAGCTGAATTCATTGCTGCATCCTTTACTAGTCAAGCTAAATTCGATTTGGAACCATTGATAGTAATGTTAGTTACATAACCATGAGATTCGTGGCGCAATGGTAGTGCGTCTAACTCCAAATCAAAAGGTTGCATGTTCGATTCAGGTTGGGTTCATTCAATATTCAACGTTCACTTATTTAGCTAGCTCAAAAACTTGTTTTAGGGTTCATGGGATAGCAAGCTCAAAAATTTGTTTCACTCTTGTCGAGCTAAATTCATTTCTGCTTATTTTACTAGTCGAGCTGAATTCGATTTGGAACCCTTCATAGCAATATTAGTTATTATAATCATGGGATCTGTGGCTCGATTTGGAACCCATGGGATCTGTGGCTCGATTTGGAACCCTTAATAGTAATATTAGTTATATAATCATTGGATCCGTGGCCTAATGGTTGTGCATCTGACTCCAGATCAGAAGGTTTGTTAGTTATTCTTGGGATCCGTGGCGCAATTTGGAACCCTTGATAGTAATATTAGTTATATAATCATGGGATCCGTGGCCTAATGGTTGCGCGTCTGACTCCAGATCAGAAGGTTTGTTAGTTATATAATCTTGGGATCCGTGGCGCAATGGTTGCGCGTCTGACTCCAGATCAGTAGGTTGCGCGATTGATTCACATCGGTTTCATTCATTATTCAACGTGCACTTGTAAGCTAGCTCGAGTTCATTCAATATTCAATGTGCACATGATAGCTAGCTCAAAAAAAAATTTTACTCTTTTCAAGCCAAATTCATTGTTGCATCTTTTACTAGTCAAGCTGAATTCGAGTTGGAACCCTTGATAGTAATGTTATTTATATAATCATGGGATCCGTGGCGCGATAGTAGTGCATCTGACTCGAGATCAGAAGGTTGCGTGTTTGATTCACGTCGAGTTCATTCTATATTTAATGTGCACTTGATAACTAGCACAAAAATTTGTTTTACTCTTGTCAAGCTGAATTCATTACTTTGAATTCGAGTTGGAACCCTGGATAGTAATGTTAGTTATATAATTTTTGGATCCGTAGCGCAATGGTACCACGTCTGACTTTAGATTAGAAGGTTGCGTGTTCGATTCACGTCTAGTTCATAAAATATTCAATGTACACTTGATATCTACGTCAAAAAATTTTTTTACTATTGTCAAGCTAAGTTCATTGCTGCATCTTTTACTAGTCAAGTTGAATTCAAATTGGAGCCCTTGATAGCAATGATAGTTATATAATCATGGGATCCGTGGCGCAATGGTAGCGCGTCTGACTCCAGGTTAGAACGTTTGGTTCATTCTTTATCTGAGTTCATTGCTGCATCTTTTACTATTCAAGTTGAATTCAAATTGGAGCCCTTGATAGCAATGATAGTTATATAATCATGGGATCCGTGGCGCAATGGTAGCGCGTCTGACTCCAGGTTAGGACGTTTGGTTCATTCTTTATTTAATGTGCACTTGATATCTACGTCAAAATTTTTTTTTACTATTGTCAAGCTGAGTTCATTGCTGCATCTTTTACTATTCAAGTTGAATTCAAATTGGAGCTCTTGATAGCAATGATAGTTATATAATCATAGGATCTGTGGCGCAATGGTAGTGTGTCTGACTCTAGATCAAAAGGTTGCATGTTTGATTCACGTTGGATTCATTCAATATTCAATTTGCACTTTTGATATTCAAGCTGAATTCGAGTTGGAACCCTTGATAGTAAAATGATAACTAATCAAGGGATCCGTGGCGCAATGGTAGTGCGTCTGTCTCTAGATCAAAAGGTTGTGTTGTTCCATTCATGTTAGGTTCATTCAATATTCAATGTGCACTTGATATCTAGCTCAAAAACTTGTTTTTCTCTTGTCAAGCTGAAAATATTGCTGCATCTTTTACTAGACAAGCTGAATTTGAGTTGTAGCCCTTGATAGTAATGATAGTTGTATAATCATGGGATCTGTGGCGCAATGGTAATGCGTGACTCCAGATCAGAAGGTTGTGTGTTCGATTCACTTCTTTCCATATAAGGAAAAAGGAATCCATAAGGCGATTCACTTCTTTCCATATAAGGAAAAAGGAATCCATAAGGAAAAAGGAATCCAAATCATTCATGTGGAGACCTGTAGACGGAATTCACTTCTTTCCATATCAGGAAAAAGGAAAGTTCATTTGATCCAAATCATTCATGTGGAGACATGTAGATGGAAGTAGGTGAGTTTGTCTTAAGTACTGATTTTGGGACTTGAACAATGGACCCCACCCTCTCGGACTTGGTTTATGATTGGATCATAAACAAATTGTTTATTAGAGAATCAGTGGTGGACCCCTAAGTATTGATTTTGGGACTTGAACAATGGACCCCACCCTCTCATTGGCCCAAGAGAGACTTGGACTTGGTTTATGATTGGATCATAAACAGAATTAGTGGTGGACCCCACCCTTTCATTGGCCCAAGAGGGATTTGGACTTGGTTTATGATTGGATCATAAACAGAATTAGTGGTGGACCCCACCCTTTCATTGGCCCAAGAGGGATTTGGACTTGGTTTATGATTGGATCATAAACAGATTGTTTATTAGAGAATTAGTGGTACTTAAGGTGAAAGATGTAATTACAGGGGTAAAACAGACTTTTGACCCAACTATAATTATGAACAACTCGTGCTGATCTTCCCCAAGAGCTCACATCGACGGGAAGGTTGCGTGTTTGATTCACGTCGTTTTCATTCAATATTCAATGTGCACTTGTTAACTAGCTCGAGTTCATTCAATATTCAATGTTCACATAATAGCTAGCTTAAAAATTTGTTTTACTCATCGTTTACTAGTCAAGCAGAAGTCGAGTTGGAACCCTTGATAGTAATGTTAGTTATATAATCATGGGATCCGTGGTGCAATGATAGCGCGTCTAACTCTAGATCAGAAGGTTGAGTGTTCAATTCACGTCGGGTAAATTCAATATTCAATGTGCACTTGATAGCAAGCTCAAAATTTTGTTTAACTCTTGTCAAGCTGTATTCATTGCTGCATCTTTTACTAGTCAAGCTGAATTCGAGTTGGAATCCTTGATAGTAATGTTATTTATATAATCATGGGATCATTGGCGGAATGGTAGCACGTCGGGTTCATTCTTGAACACTAGAATAGTATGTGGGACATACATGAGGATCGTGTTATTAATTAGCTAGCTAGCTCAAAAATTTATATTGTATAAGGTTGGGGGGTGTCTAGGATTTGAAGGCCCTAATACTCATTGTCTTGAGCATGAGACTAAATTGTATATAATTATGCCTTTAAGAAAGAGTTGGGATGTGTGTTAATACGCAACATGAAAATAATAGTTTCTTACGTGTCCAACCACAATAGTTTTTGTATTGAAAATATATGACACTCTTGAGGAAGGGAAGACTAAAATTTTCACAGATCACTTGAAGTATTTATTCACTCAATAGAAACTAAATATAGACCGTGGAGGTAGCTAAAACTGGTGAGGATAATAAGGTAGACATACAATATCATTAAAGAAAGGAAAATGTGGTTGTCAATGCCTTGAGGAGGAAAACAGCCCACTGTCAGCTATGATCACCGAACAGTCACGAGTGCAAGTTGACTTAGAGCGGGAAAAGATAGTAGTAATAGTCGGAGAAGTTGTGGTACAGATTGCTCAACTACGAACTCTCAGGCACCAAATTATAGATTCCTAACAAGGGAATCCTATTTTTTTAAAGACCATGAGTCAGCACATCATGATCGGTTGATTATTTTTCTAAGTTCACAAACAATGGACCTCTTTGTCCAGGACGTTTGTGATGAGCTGAGGAACAAGATATTGACGTAGACTTATAACTCAAACGTTATAAGAATTGTTAATGTGTCTGCGTGTAAATTTCTCAAACAATAGGGATTCTAAGTTATACCTTATGAAATTCACTTATAATAAATAATTTCAAAGCAATCATTTTGTATGACATGGTTCGTTACTCTCTATAGGAAACAATGTAGATCCCAGGTATATTGGGATGAAGTGGTTAGATGCAAGCTACTAGGATGAGAGTTGGTTCAAGCTACCAATGAGGTCATGCAGAAGATCAAGATGAAGATGCATTCAAACGAAGAGTAGACAGAAAAATTATGTCGATGTAAGATGTAGAAACCTAGGGTTTGAAGTAAGCGGCAAGGTATTCTTGAAGATGGCACCAATGAAGTTTGTTTTGAGATTTAAGTGTAAAAACAAGTTAAACGCACACTTCATCATTCCCTTTAAAATTCTAAATTGGATCACACTTGTGGCATATTGATTAGCTCTACCACAATCCCTACCACAATCCCTTTTTGTCATGTGCTCCTGTATCTACGCTCCATAAGTATATAACCGATAGATTTAGTAAAATGACTCATTTTATTCCTTGTCACAAAATTGATAATACAAAACATATAGACTTGTTCTTTAGGAAACTTGTACATTGCAACGCAACATAGTTAGTAATCATGATGTTAAATTTTTAAGCCACTTTTGGCGTGTTTTGTGGAGTAATTTGGGAACTAAGCTTGTATATTCAAGTACTTATCATCCTGTAAAGGATGGTCAAATCGAGCTTGTTAATATGCTATGTAATGGATGATCAAACCAAACTTGCAAATTTGTTTTAGAACTTGCATGCTAGAGTCATTAAAGAGGTGCTGATCAAACCTTTCATGGGGTGATTCAAATCACGAGTTTAAAAACAAGTATTCTTTAATATTTATTGTGATCATCAAGGTAATCTATTTCAAAAAATTTCCTTAGGTTGACTCTTTATCGTTTTTTTGAGTTCTTTGATAATTTAGATATAAAAGTCTTCTTCTTTAATAAGGTCTTTAAATCAATTAGTATTTCTTGTGTTTATATTTGTATGCTATAATCATTCAATTAGTTTTGATCAAGCTATCTTGTAGAGTGATTCGAATCCCACATTTAAAAGCAAGTTTTTTTTACTCTTAATCTTGATCATCAAAGTAATTCATTCCAAAACTTTCATATAGGTTGATTCATTATTGTTTTTGGGGTTCTTGGATAATTTAGATCTAATGTTATTATTCTTCGCGACGTCTATTAAATCAAATCTCAAGAGTTTGTCCCAAAATTGTTGGGATATAATTAAGACCATAAAATGTTAATATAGCTAAGTTATATTGGTTCATGAATAAACTCTAAGCTAGATTTTTTTTTTTTTTTTTTTTTTAAAATAAAT
>NW_019268556.1:917392-919498 GCF_002738365.1 Cucurbita moschata | reverse complement strand
TTTTTTTTTTTTTTTTTTTTTTTTGAATAAATGGAATTTGAACCTAAATTTTGGTTGAGTTGAATCTTGAAACAATCCGCTAGAATGAACTTGGGAGAACTAAGTTGAGCCTAAAATTGTAATTAAACATAGTATTGAAATATCTACAGGTTAGATCGGATGAAATTATTTTGAAGCATGGATAACACGTACTCAATGTAGCATATTTATGTGTCATTATTATATTATGATATTCGTACGAACGGGATGATGCATGAGCTTTCTTTCTGTTGAATTATGATAGTTGTGCATGAAAGGTCTGGATGAAATACCATTTAATATGTACGTACATCCCATAAGAAATTTATGTCGTGATAACTATGAGATCATCATGCATGTTGTATGTCATATGGTCATGGATTACTTCTATAGCATGTTATGCACAAACGTGTACACTATGATATTATTCTCGTTCATTTCCTTTATGTTGGCTTTCAGCAGTATAAGTGTGCGCTATCCATAGTCAGACTTACGGGATATGTTAGTGAGCTGGCTTGGTGAGTTAATGCGTGTGTGTGAACAATGTGTGTAATGAAACACTATGTTTAATGACCCAAAATTTTCTACTTAATTTAAGGTCGCCACTGTATACATATCATGAACACTGAATGCAAAAATATTTCATTTAAACTTTCATAAAATGTCTCATTCGTCTTAAAACATAGCCATGGACTTACATGTTCTAAAAAAACTTTTAAAAACGACACAACAAAAGACAAAATAAAATAAAATAAATAAACGTTTAATTTTAAAACATCATATTCTAGCCTAAGTCTAAGAAAATAATACGACTACTCTATACATGTGTCACGGTCTGGAGTTGCAATGTCGTCATCAGCCGTACAGGAATGTATTGCCTTAACCTGAAAGAGAGGTAGCACGTGACTTGAGTATTTTAAAAAATACTCAGTAAGAACCCTACTATTGGAGGGTTAAATGCAAGAACATATGAATGCAATGACGGGATCTATCATATCAGTCTATTTTCCTACGGCACTATCCTAATGGGCAGCTTAGATGTGTACCATATACTATTGGGGTTAAATGCAAGAACATATAAATGCAATGACGGGATCTACCATATGCATTCAACCCTACCCTATAAATAAAGTAAGTATATGAATGAATTTTTTCTCCATAAGGTTAATTACTAAAAAAATTTAAATACCCATCGTATCTTTAACATTTTTCAAGTAAAGACAAGGTTCCCATGTATGAATGACGGTATCAGTTAAAAAACCATAAAATAGTCCACATTTATTCAAAATCTATGGTAAATTTTAAAATAAAATATCACGACATGTATGTAGTTGTAGTCTTAATGTAAACCACATGTCAACATTCTTTAAACTCAAATATGAATGTCAACTTGAATATAGCTCAACTGGTTGAGACACGTATCATTAACCAAAAGATTAGAAATTCAAATTCTTTCACTTTTTTTTTATAAGTTTTCTAAATTAAAAAATGAAACACGTGTAATATTTTTCGATATGAGATCGGACTTTTGAGTTCATAGACATTTCATATTTAACCTAAAATAATTCCTCAATTCTAAACTTGCATTTACATGCCTTTTTCCTTTTCCCAATAGATTTGGTAAATAAAAAGTCAAAGGTTTGACCTTTCCCTAATGCCCCTAAACAAGTCTTTCCCAAATTTTTTTTTTTTTTACTAAACTCATTTGAAAAAAAAAAATAAATTATTTTATTTTAAAATTATGATTTATTTGATTAGGTAAACTAATTAACCAATCTTTGATGATAATCTTTTAGGTTATTAATTCATGCTTAATATTTTAAATTTTGTATGCTTTCCCATAATAACTATAAAAAAAAAATCTCAATTATAAAAATGTTAAAATTTATAAGTAGAATGTAACGTAGCTTAGCTAGTTAAATGACGATCACGTTTGATAATTTTAAGATCGACTATATTGAGAATAATCTAATAAATTAAGAACAAAATAATATATTTAGCTTAATTTAATATGACGTACCTAAATGCAACTTAGCGAGTGAGAACACAAGTATAATCTTGACAAAAAAAAAAAAAAAAAAAAAAAAA
>NW_019268556.1:905104-917149 GCF_002738365.1 Cucurbita moschata | reverse complement strand
AAAAAAAAAAAAAAAAAAAAAAAAAAAAAAAAAAAAAAAAAAAAGTTCGATTCTCTACCATCACAAATTAGGGGTGTTCATATGATCCAAGAATCCAATCAAGCAAGACTATCTAACCTAAACCATCAAGGTTCGGTTGGGTTAGGTTGAATTCTTGGAAAATCAAAAACTTGTGTCGTTTCATGATTTGACATTTTTTTTAATCAGGTCAACTCAATCAGTCCAACCAACCTGAAAATAGGGTTACAATTCAACTCAACCATACCCTACTTTTAAGATTATTATGAATTAAGAATATTTGACATTTGTAACCCAGGTTAGTGATACATTTTGACTTGTGAATGTTTGATATTTGAGTTTTATGTCATTTTAGTTATTAATAAAACATGTATGGTAGATAAATATGATTTTTTTTAAATAATTTAAAAAAAAAACAGACGATCTAACCCAACTCAACTTGAAAGTAGAGGGTTATGTTGGGTTGTGATCGCTTTGCTCGAGCCACCAATCCAATTAACTTGAAATTTTGGATTGGTTCAAGAAATTTTAAATCTAACTCAAATCAACTCGAAAATAAAAGATTGGGTTGGGTTGAGTTGAGTTGTGATCGCGTTGCTCGAGCCACCAATCCAACTAACCTGAAATTTTTGGTTGGGTTGTGGTCGCTTTGCTCTAGCCACCAATCCAACTAACCTGACATTTTGGGTTGGTTCAAAAGATTTTTAAATCTAACCCAAATCAACTCGAAAATAGAGGATTGGGTTGGACTAGGTTGTGATCGTTCCAATTAACTTGAAATTTTGGGTTCGGTTCAAGAAATTTTAAATCTAACCCAAATCAACTCGAAAATAGAAGGTTGGGTTGGGGTGTGATCGCATTCCTTGAGCCACCAATCCAACTAACCTGAAATTTTGGGTTGGTTCCAAAAGATTTTTAAATCTAACCGAAATCAACTTGATAATAAAGGGTTGGGTTGGGTTGCGGTCGCTTTGCTCGATCCACCAATCTAATTAACCTAACATTTTAGGTTGATTCAAAATATTTTTAAACCTAACCCAAATCAACTCAAAAATAGAGGGTTGAGTTGAGTTGAGTTGGGTTGAGTTGTGATCGTGTTGCTCTAGTCACCAATCCAATTAACCTGAAATTTTGGGTCGGTTCAAGAAATTTTAAATCTAACCCGAAACAACTCCAAAATAGAAGGTTGAGTTGGGTTGAGTCCCGATTGCATTGCTCGAGCCACCAATCCAACTAACTTGAAATTTTTTATTGGTTCAAAAAAATTTTAAATGTAACCCAATCCAACCCGTGTACTCTCCTAACGCGTTATCTGTGTTTAGTAATATATCCTATATGTCAATTGGACTTTACTTTAATATATTTTGCAATACAATTTTTTTTTTTTCCCATAAATAATTTGATGAAGAAAGAGCTCCGTAGGAAGCTTCCGTTCTCCCAAAAGTCTCACAAATTGGCCCCACTTTCAAGATTGGGCGACTGATACAGTCACTCCCCTCCACACCTACTCTACAAAAGTAACCCATTTTCACTAAATAATTAAATAAATAAATAAAAACCTCAATTTTCCCAAACCACATTAATAAATATACTTCATATTAATAGATATATATATATATTAAGCTAATCTTAAAAATACGATTAAGATGCTATAATCGTAATTAAGATATAAAGCTACGACCTTTAAATCGAAATTATAGAATAATTGGATAATCGAGCTGTTTTATTTTTTTTATTGAGATAAATATATTAAATAATAAATTATTAATATTTATATATTGTTGGTCATTTAATAAAAACCAAGAATGGAATAATACATATAATAATGATGATTTAAAAAAAAAGGGTTAATTAGAAGAAGAAATTAATAATAATAATTAAGTTAATTAGAGTGAAGAATAATCCCAAATGGAATTATCTTCCACATCAAATCCATCGCACAAATAATCCTCTAAACAAAGCGCCTCCGCCGCCATCTGCATCCACATCGTCGGAGAATCCAACGGCGACTCATTAATGGCCTGAATTTGGCTTGGAGACAGCCCGATTCGAACCGGCGCCGGTGGGTGTTGAGCAGCAGGCGGCGGCTTGGTGTTGGCGAGGCGCAATGCAGCCATGTGGGCAGCGGCCTGAATGTCGTCGGGAGAGGAGGTGGCGGGGCGGGGGAAGGAGTCGATGAGGTCGGGGAAGTTAAGGCGGGCGTTGGGGCCGCGGAGGTGGAGGGCGGCGACGTCGTAGGCGGCGGCGGCCATTTGGGGAAGGTGGTAGCTGCCGAGCCAGATGCGGGTTTTTTTGCCGGGTTGGCGGATTTCGGAGACCCATTTGCCCCATTTGCGTTTACGGACGCCGGTGTAAGTGGGTTCGGCCATGGAGGTAAGTGAGTGAAGGGGTTTGTGGTGGATGGTTAAATAGGGGAAGGGAGTGAGGGTTCGAGGTAGGTGCCGGTGGCGCTGCTATTTGAAGTGGGAAGAGGCTGGCAAGTCTGTTATTTTCCTTGCTATTTCCATTTGGGTTTGGTTGCATGGGTCAAACAATGACACGTAGATTATTATTAGTACACTTCTTTTTTTATTTTTTATTTTTTCTTTTTCATTGGTTACTTTTATGTTTTTCTAAAAAAAAAATGTGTTGGGTATACCCGGGTTGAGTTTGGTTAGACCATCATAAAATTTTGAGTTAGTGACATGAGTAACTGGAATAGGGTTAACCCAACCTAGCCTCGTCGTGTTGTTAATTTTTTTTTATATTTTGTGAGATTTCACTTCGGTTGGAGAGGAGAATTAAATATCTTTTATAAGGGTGTGAGGAATTATCTCTAGCAGATGCGTTTTTAAAAAACTTGAGCGGAAGCTTGAATGGAAAAACCAAAAAGGACAATATTTGCTAGCGGTAGACTTGGGCGGTTACAAATGGTATTAGAGCCAGATGTTGGGTGATGTGTCAATGAGGAGACTAAGTCCTGAAGGGTGTGAACATGAGACGGTGTGGCAGCAAGATTGTTGGGGCTCGAAGGGGAGTGAATTAGAGGGCCCCACATGGATTTGAGAATGAAACGAGTGATTGCGAGGACGTTGGGCCCTGAAATGGGGTGGATTGTGAGATTCCACATTGGTTGGGGAGGGGGCCCCACATCGGTTTGAAATGGAACGAGTGTCAGCGAGAACGTTGGGTCCTGTAAGGAGGTGGATTGTGAGATCTCACATTGGTTGGAGAGGGGCCCCACATCGATTTGAGAATGACATGAATGTTAGTGAGGACGCTAGGCTCTGAAAGGGGGTGGATTGTGAGATCTCACATCAGTTGGGGAGAGGGCCCCACATCGATTAGAGAATGGAACGAGTGCTAGCAAGGACGCTGCGCCTTGAAAGGGGGGTGGATTGTGAGATCTCACATCAGTTGGGGAGAGGGCCCCACATCGATTAGAGAATGGAACGAGTGCTAGCAAGGACGCTGGGCCCTGAAAGGGGGGTGGATTGTGAGATCTCACATCGATTAGGGAGAAGAACGAAACATCCTTTATAAGGACGTGGAAACATCTATCTAACAAACACCTTTTAGAAACCTTGAGGGGAAGCCCGAAATGGAAAGCACAAAGAGGACAATATCTGCTAGCGGAGGACTTGGGCTGTTATTCACAAGTCACAACACACCACTAACATCGATTATAAACGTCAAATACTCTTAATCTTCATACTAATCTGAAAAAGTATGATAGAATTGGATTGAGTTGTAACTCTATTTTCACGTTGGTCAGGTTGATCGAGTTGACCCTATCAAAATTAAATTCAACCTACGAACCCAACTGAATTTCCAATTTTTCAAAGATTCAACTCAATCCAAATTGAAAAAAAATAAAAATAAACCCAACTCAACGCTTACCGTTCAAACTTGATATTTTTACTTTTATTATAAATATTACTAAAAAAAATCTACCCATCAACTATCACATCAATTCTACGTTATTGTCTCGGTATAAGCACTCTTACTGCAAATATGAACCATTTGAAGTTATCTTAATCTCTTAGAGAACAAGACTAAGGTTTGTGAGGCTCGTAAAGCTCAAACCCCTAACTCACGTGTTGCCTTTTATAACATAAAATACTCGAGACGACAACATATGCATCTCAAACATTAATATTTTCTCAACTATTTTTGGAACCATATCATAATCTTTTAAAACTTGTTATTATTATAGCTAGCTAAAAATAAAAACAATATCATTATCCAAAATTATTGTGTTTTTTTTTTTTTAATTTGTTAAAGCTATTTATTGTATTTATATATTTGGCTAAGAAAGGTACTGTTGTTGATGTCACAATAGCATTATTAGGTGAGCATGAAAGAAGGACTACGTACAAAGTATCTCATTCAAGATAGACAGACAAAAATGGGATAAAATTTCAGTACTCAAAACTGGATTCCACTTTTTCAGATTCCCTCAACTTTTTTTCATTATTTAATGTAACGACCCTACCCTTCTTTTCAATACAAAATCGACGTTATGACGTTTCAAATTGATTTAAGCTAAATTTTTAAGAAAACGCTTCGTATATTTAATATGAGAAGTTTCAATGAGAGTCTACGAGTAAGTGATTACTGAGTACTTTTGGATGGAGTGTAGGTAGACCACTGTTGACGATGGGAGCGTGCAGCTACTGAAAGGCCTTAGATCGAGTCGTTTTGCTTAAACTTGTGTTGTTTTTGACTTGGTAGATACTATTTTGTACTCTTAAACACTTTAGGGTTCTTTTTATCATTGAGTCCACATGGCAATTCGCGATTCGAAGACTCTGAACAACTGTGAAGGTTGTACTTTTTCAACCGTGCGATGTCGTGATCTTAACATGCTCACGACCAATCTTAAGGGAAACTCGAACCTCATATATATATATATATATATATATATATATATATATATATATATATATATATATATATATATATATATATTGCCTAGCTTTGTATTTTCTTTGGACTGTCAAACATCGTTTGTGCGGAATCCAAGTTTGTTTGTCCACACACGTTATTCATGCGTGCGTGTTCCATCGTTGCGACATGTTGTCCCCAATAACACGACTCATGCATCATGATGTCGATCGGCCATCTTGGCTTGCTCAAACACAACTGTTGGGAACTGACCCACATGTCGATCATCTCATCGAGACACTTCGAACATCCATCTATTCGGATTCTCTCGAGCATCGAACTCACATCCGTACTAAACTATTTCTGGCAAACGTTCCACGTAGCAGGTGCATAATTTAACTTATGACACATGGGTTTGGGCATAATACTTGCACACCCATGCCACCGATTACTATCCTTGAAAAACTCATTTCAAAAGAAGTCGCTGGAGATACTCGTTTCTGAACACTTACCCTCACTGTAAGACATTCATGTACCAAAGTGTACCTCACTTAGGCCACACAATAGAATTGAATCATCACAATCTACTCCATTCAGGGCTCAACGTTCTCGCTGGCACTTATTCCTTTCCACTAAATCCACTCCCTTCGAAATCTAGTGTTATTACTGAAACATTGCCTCGTGTCTACCCCCTTTCGGGGAACAGCCTCCTCGCTGACACATCGTTCAGTGTCTGGCTCTGATACCATTTGTAACACTCCAACTCCACCACTAGCAGATATTGTCCTCTTTAGGTTTTCCCTTACGTGCTTCCCCTCAAAGCTTTATAACCCGTCTGCTAGAAAAAGATTTTCACACTCTTAAGCATTTCGTTCTCCTCCCTAACCAATGTGAGATACCACAATTATATAGTAATTTTTAATCATCACCTCATCTAAACACAATTATTTTATTTCTAAATAAATTTCTAAATATTCTATTTATGGATAATTTTGTTTCCGGACATCTTATTATCATTATTATTATTATTTGCGTTTGGTCTCCCCTCTATAATTCCAATTCGTCATATCAGATTGTTTTTTGCCACTGTACTTAAAAAAATATAAATAAATAATAATTTTAATTTTAATTATAAAAAAATATCAAAATCCCATTGAATTCAGAGAAACAGCTTCTTTAAATCAATAATTGCAAAACGACAAAAAGTTTATTAAAGCCCCCAAAAACATTTATTTTCATTTAAGCTCTTTAATTAATTAATTATCTTAAAATTTGGGAAAAGACATTGACATAGAAAGACAGACAGGCTTACTTACTGCCAGCTGTTTGTGGAATTTTCCAACCTCCCCTTAGTCCATTCTCCTCCATTCCCACGTGTTTAATTTTTATTTTATTTTTTGGGTTTAAATAATTAAATTATTCAAGACAACCCAAACCAACCAATGAATTCATTTGATTTGATTTCATATGATTCTAAATATATAAAAAAATAATTTGTAATTCTTGTTCTAATAAGACGTTTTATGTGTTCAAATATATTCGAAGTCAATATTTATAATAAAATTATGAATGTGAACGGGTAGGTTTTTCTTTTTATGCATTCTCATATTCAGGTCACTAAAATTAAATATTATAACGACTCAGGTTCTGGATTTGAAATCTAGATTTGGATCCTGACATTTCCATGCATCTTCTAAGACATGGTCACGTTACTTACTTGACTTACTCTTTACTTCTAAGAGTATAAGCTATCCTCACAAACTTTCACGAGTCTTTGTAGCATACTTTGTCCTCACTCACACAAAAAATTCTCAAGAAGTAGCCCTCACAAGTCATTTTAGCATTTTTTTTCCCTTATTCACGGTGAGATCCCACATTGATTAGAAAGAGCAACGAGTGCTAGCGCCCAGAATGGGGTGGATTGTGAGATCTCACATCGGTTTGGGAGGAGAACGAAACATTGTTTATAAGGGTGTGAAAATCTCTCCTCAACCGACGCGTTTTAGAAACCTTAAGAGGAAGCTCGAAAGGGAAAGCCCAAAGAGGACAATATCTACTATCGGTGAGCTTAGGCTGTTACACTCACAAAGAAAACGCCGAGGAAGTCACCCAACATAAAATTGCTCCAAACTAATCATGCTCAACTTTTGAGTTCCTACCGTCCGGGAAAAAATGTACCTTGTTGGTATAAGTTGTAAAATTCAATTGTTTTAAGTTGATGTGAGTCATTTTATCCTCATGATTGTTTTAAGCTAATGTTAGCCATTCTATCCTCATTAAAACTAAATAAAACTAAATATTATAACGACCCATGTTTTAGATTTATATTAGGATTCGAAATCTAGATTTGGATCCTGACATTCCCTAGCATTTTCTAAGACATGGTCATGTTGCTTACTCTACTTACTCCTTACTTCTAAGAGTAAAAACTATCTTCACAAACTTTCACAAATCTTTGTAGCATGTTTTGTCCTTGCTCATAAAGAAAATTATTAACAAGTAGCTCTCACGAGTCATTTTAGCATTTTTCCCCCCTTACTGTGAAATCCCACTTCGATTGGAGAGAGGAACGAGTGCTAGCGAGTATGTTGGGCCTAGAATGGGGGTGGATTGTGAGATCTCACATCGGTTTGAGAGGAGAACGAAACATTTTTTATAAGGATGTGAAAACCTCTCCCCAGTAGACGCGTTTTAGAAACCTTAAGGGAAAGCCCAAAGAGGACGATATCTGCTAACGGTGAGCATGGGCTGTTACACTCACGAAGAAAGCTCCCAGGATTGTTATGAAAACTCCAAAGAGGACGATATCTGTTATGAAAAAATGTTATCCATTCTATCCTCGTGATTCCTCCCGTTTAAACGTGGTCTCGATTCATTCATCTACCCCTCGTTTACTTGAGGTGTCACAAACTTTATCATGTTTTTTTTTTGCGGGTGTTCTGTCTTTTAATAACGGACTAATTTTGGGGAAAATGAAGTGTTCGTATTGTGAATTTTGGAGAATTATAGTAATCTAAACTCAATCAGTTAATCTAAGGTCGAAAAACATAATCATTAACCATAGATTTGAAATGAATATTAAAATAGTCATCAACATATATGAACCAAGTAATCAAAGGTCGACACTTGAGTCATAAGAAGTGGACACGTGGCATGATGATTAAGGTAACATGAGCCACTCATTTGTTTTGTTTTTAGTAAACAAAAGATGATAACTTTATGGCATTGGAATGTCTTAGGTCAAAGTTCACATTAGAAAATAAAATAAGTGAGAGAAAAGAGGATAAAAAAAAAGTTTATTGGGAGTATAAAACTAAATTTCCGACATGATTTTGCTTCAAATTGTAATAAAGAGGATTGAATAGTCATTAAACTTTCCCGACCAGGTGAATAAGCTCTCTACCTCCCCAACTAAGTGTAATAAGCTCTCTTACCTACACGTTTTCAATGTAATACTATAAGAAAGGTCAAGTAGTCATCAAACCTCCCCCGACCAAGTGTTGTACGCTCTCTTACCCACAGTTTTCAATGTAATTGATATTCAAATTGTATTATAAGAAAGGTCAAGTAGTCATCAAACCTCTCCCGACCAAGTGTTGTACGCTCTCTTACCCACAGTTTTCAATGTAATTGATATTCAAATTGTACTATAAAGAAGATCAAGTAGTTATCAAACCTCCCCGTACCCCGTGTTCTAAGCTCTCCTACCCACATATTTTCAATGCAATTGAAATTCAAATTGTACTATAAGGAAGACCAAGTAGTCATCAAACCTCCCCCGAACCCAGTGTTCTAAGCTCTCTTACCCACATATTTCCAATGCAATTGAGATTCAAATTGTACTATAAGGAAGACCAAGTAGTCATTAAACCTCCCCCGAACCTAGTGTTCTAAGCTCTCTTACCCACATATTTTCAACGCAATTGATATTCAAATTGTACTATAAGGAGGACAAAGTAGTCATCAAACCTCCTCCAAACCCAGTGCTCTAAGCTCTCTTACCCACATATTTTCAACGCAATTGAGATTCAAATTATACTATAAGGAGGACCAAGTATTCATCGAACATCCCCCGAACTCAGTGTTATGAGCTCTCCTACCCACATGTTTTCAACGCAATTGATATACGCTTTCTTTAAAACCATTTTTTCGTAAACATGACTTAAAGCTAAAGACTACGTTGAGATTGTCAACAAAAACTAATTTCCGAACCGCTTACTCGTACAAATTTGGAGTCTAAACTTGAGGTTGATTGGTCAAAGTAAAAGATTGGGAGTGGGTAGTGAGTGAGTGAAACAGCTGGAGCAAGCTAGGCAGCTAAAATGAGAAAAGGAGAATTTTGCTTTGTTTTTTGTTTTTTTTATTTTTTATTTAATTGATTGCGACACCCAACAACCGTAAAAAAAAAAAAAAGAAAAAAGAAAAAACATTAAAATAAATGCACCGGCAGGGTGTTCCTTATCCCGCCTCGTACGTCCGCATGTACGGTTTCCGCGTCCACCGGCTCTTCCGGTTGACCGTACACGTGGGAAAATCTTTCATGGCGCCCACCAAAACCTCTCGTTTGCACTTTCTATTTAATACACGTACTTCAACCAACCGTCTCTCATCTCATTTTAAAATTAAAAAAAAAACACATCGTACTATTTTTATGTTTTTTTTATATAAATTAATTTGCAAATTTTGTTTTGTTTTAGAGCATCAATTTCTTTGGATATAGAGACCCAGGCGTCTCTGGTTGAGTCGTGTTTCCTTCCCTTGTATTTGGAGAAGAAGACGATGATGTGATCGCTTTAGTTGAACCGACCATGCCAGCTCAATTTCAAACATTCCTTCGATCATTCTTAATTTTAACTCCCTTTTAGCTCGGTTGTCATAAACAAATTTATGATTCTAGAAACTAGACACTCTAAGGAGTTTGTCAAAGAAAATTTGGAGTGATTTGAGTATCGGAAGGTCAAGAATAGAGGTCTCAAACATCAACGATGAGGTAAGTCGCCAATATGTATTTTTCTTAAGAAATATATGTAAGAATCGCTTGGAACTCAAAGGATATGGAATAAATAAGCAAAAAACGGTGAGTTAAGGTCCTAACTTGAGCATTTCGTCGAAAAAATCATGTTAAAATAACCTACTAAACGAACTCTGCTACCCATGCAACTTCAATACTAGGCATACTATGATATTAAGGTAATATGAAATTTGGTGGTCACTAGATAAGGATAAATAGCTAAACAAAGTAATGATGCAAAATGATGATAATACCTCTACGGTAAACCACCTAGCTGACCTAGTAATCCAATAAGCTTCCTTAGCTTCCAATTATGACCAAGACGCCTTTTAAAATCATGAGACCGGTGACGATATGTTATGGGCTAAACAATATCTGCTATTAATGGGTTTGAGTGGTTATAAAAAAAGTAGTCAAGATGGTTGAGTTGGTTTAAGGTGTAGTTTTAAGTATTGGTCCAAAAGGGCATGGGTTCAAATCCCATACTCGACATTTTTTTTTTGTGAAATCGTGAAGGTGACAACGATAAGCAATGGGCAAAAGTGGACAATATTTGCTGGCGATGGACTCACCTCGAGGTAGATAACGATAAGTAACGGGTTAAAGCGAACAATATTTGCTAACAGTGGGCTCACCTCGAGATAGATGACGATAAGCAACGGGCTAAAGCAGACAATATTTGCTAGCAGTGGGCTTACCTTGAGATAGATGACAATAAGCAACGGGCTAAAGCGGACAATATCTGCTAGCAATGGGCTCACTCGGACAAATATACTCGGACACAAGACGTGTTTTAAAATCGCGAGGCTGCGTAACGGGCCAAAGTGGACAATATATGCTAGCAATGGGTTTGAGTTGTTACCAAAAAAAGTTGTCAAGTTGGCCGAGTTGGTCTAAGGCACTAGTTTCAGGTACTAGTCCAAAAGGGCATGGGTTCAAATCCCATTCTTGACAAATTTTTTTTTTACTATTATTATTATTTTTTTAATTTTATTTTATTGTCAAATCGTAAAGTTTACAATGATACATAATAGGTCAAAGTGGACAATATATGCTAGGTGGATTCATCGTGAGATGACGATAAGTAACTATGTTGACTGTCGGCTTATACATAGCGAATGAGTCCATGATAGCGAAGAATTTCTGTGTTGTTGAAATATCTACTAGTGATGGGTTTGAGTTGTCACAAAAAAAGCAGTCAAGATGGCCGAGTTGTTCTAAGGCGCCAGTTTCAGGTACTGGTCCGAAAGGGCATGGGTTCAAATCCCATTCTTGACAAAAAAAAAAAAATTATTATCAAATGTGAAGTTTTACAACAATATGTAACGCTATATGCTAGCGGAATTCATTCTCAAGCAAGAGATGACAACAAGTAACTAGCTTGCTAACAAGTTATATTAATTAATTTTTTATAGTATATTTGTAACACCCGGGATTCCCAGTAGTCTCTAGCCCGCTGGTCTCGTCCTCGGCTGACCTGCAGCATCTACATCTGGAAAGAAAAGTTATAATAATTCTGATGAGTAATTAGATTACTCAGTAAGTAGCTAGTTTATCATTCACAGGTTCATAACTAATCTTTCCAGGTGTTTTTACGTTTTATTCATCACTGACTCCTAGTTCTCTTACTAGGGTCATCTGTTCGTTAATGAGGTATCTCAGCTACCTCCAGCTAGGTTACTGGCTCTCTCTCGATATGCTTATCTAGAATTTTCGGACTCGTATGTAAGACTCGCTCTCGGTCAAATACGGCCCGTCTACTAATTGCTCTGGCGGCCTGTTTATCTCATATACCAACGGTCAAGAGTACTCCTGCTCCCTGACTTAGCACACAGCGCGTTGGCCAGGAACTCCGCGGGAATTAGTAGACTATCATACTCATATAAATAAGCCATAGCTCATCCACCAATAAGCATATCTAGAGTCATAACCTTTCCATTAACATGCATAACATACTCACAGTTACTGCATGCTTCCATACATATATCATGATCAACACGTATAACATTCTGAAAATCATTTATATCACGCTTACATCACAGGCAAGCAGTCACAATATACGATAAACACTAAATATCACCAAAGTTCATCATAACTTATTAAGCTCTTAATCAGGTAAACAACATACTCACATGTTGTAAAACAAGTTA
>NW_019268556.1:903997-904477 GCF_002738365.1 Cucurbita moschata | reverse complement strand
AAATCTTCATAACGAAGAATATGCCTAGGGTCTGCAACATACCTCCTCAGCATCGAAACATGAAAAACATTATGTACAGCATCCAACGCTGGTGGTAATGTCAATCTATAGGCTACTGGGCCAACTCTTTCAAGGATCTCAAAAGGTCCTATAAAGCGTGGACTGAGCTTCCCCTTTCTACCAAATCGCAAAACACCACGAACTGGTGCAATCTTCAGAAATACATGATCCCCCACCTCAAACTCTAAATCCTTCCTTCTGATATCTGCATAACTCTTCTGACGACTTTGGGCGGTCAAAATTCTCTTCTTAATCTTCTGAATCGCCTCATTGGTCGTTCGTAGCAAATCTGGACCTAATAGCGGTTTACTACCTACCTCCTCCCAATAAATTGGAGTTCGACACCTCCGTCCATAAAGTGCTTCAAAAGGAGCCATCTGGATAGTTGCCTGATAACTATTATTATAGGCAAATTCCACC
>NW_019268556.1:901806-902417 GCF_002738365.1 Cucurbita moschata | reverse complement strand
CAAAGTTCATCATAACTTATTAAGCTCTTAATCAGGTAAACAACATACTCACATGTTGTAAAACAAGTTAAGAACGAGTTCAAAGGTCGATACGCTACTTACTTGATTTCGAACCCCTTTTTCCTCCTTGAATGTACGTTTAATAGTACTTCAACACAATTCCTTCCTATTAGACCTATATTTTATCAATTTCAACATAAATATAAATCAATTTTTGGTAGGACAGGTCAAAAGGAGTCGAACGGGACAAACCGGGAGCCGAAATACCTTCTCACGCGCCCTCACGCGCCAATACAAGGTCGGAGGTTTCCTTTCTCACGCGCCGATCCGCGCACAGTCGCACCTCCACTCGCATTCTTCCCACGCGCCTCGCGTGTCCTTCACGCGCTCGTCTTCAACCTCTCCTCCCTGAAATTTTTCCCAATCTTTTCCTTTAATACCCGTTGTGTCCCGAAGCAAAAATTCCATCTCTACAGCTCGAATTTCGTTCTGATTTCTTCTACAACTTTATAGATCTTCTAACTACGGTTCTAACCAGCCTTATTTCATAACTTATTATGCAGTATAACTCAAGATATCGAGATTTAAATGTTCGGTGATGTGGGTTTTTT